>NW_027186304.1:20452695-20459665 GCF_028583685.1 Petaurus breviceps papuanus
CACACACACACACACACACACACACACACACACCCTCTTTTTAAGAACAATATTCTTCTTGTAATTCTGTATGGGCTCTGAATTACAGGACATCACAATGTCCTCAGAATCAAAATTGTGGGTGACTTGACAAGCAGTAGAGAGATACATGGTGGCACTTAGGAGTTACAGTGTTGTTGTATGATTCGGGACCCTATGATTTCACCAGGATAGAAAAAGTTTCAAATCAAGACTTAAATAATCTTAAAGAGTTGCTCAGAGCTCCTAGAGGTTTAGTAACCTCTAGCCAGGGCTGAACAATAGTATGAGTCAGAAACAGGACTTGAATTTCTGTGTTTCTGACTCAAGCCCAATGCTCTATCAACTATGCCACATTCCTTCTCAAAAGCTATAGAATAAAATATGTTATACTAATAAATGGCTATAAGACATGAAACACTACAGTTTCCATGTAAGCAGGCTGCAATATTGAACAGATATGGGACTTTAAAGAATAGAAATTCAGGGAACCAAATGTACAATTGGAAAAGAACATGGGCTGGTCATGTAGTCAAAGGCAGTTGGACGGTTTGAGTGCTCCACTGATATCCTCCTGCTATCAAGAAAAAGTTACACCTCCCCTGTCCCCTAGTGAACTTATGGGAAGATACAAGATTTGCAAGAAGGGCTAGGTATGGGTGGACTGTGATTTGTGTCACTGGTATAAACATTCAAATGGATAAAAGATCTATTTGAGAATCAGTATATAAGAAGATTTTAAAAAATGAGGTGGGTAAGTAATGCAACAAGAACAAGGGACAGGGGATGGTAAACCAGAGTGCTAGGTTAGTGCCCACAAAATATAAAAAGAGCTAGAAGATCAACAGGACATAGTGCATTGGGTGGACCCACTTGAAGAATTTATGGAAGGAAATGATAATAATCATGCAGGATGAATGGGCATAGATGGGCTGCAAATTATAGTAAGAGAGGAAACACCCATACTAATGATATCACAGATGGACTGAGATACTGAAGTGTATGAAGATCAGTCATTGATAGAGAGAAAAGTCAGCCTGACCCTCCTCACCATGGTGACTTTCCCTACAGCTTTCATTTCTATTTTTAAAGAATCCTTTTAAGGCATTTTCTTTACAGGCTTAGGCAATATCCCAAGCCACTTTTCTTCCAGGTTTAAGATTCAGAGACATAGACTATAGATGCAGTTGATGCCTTGTTAATTTTATTTGTTTAATAATTAAGTAAAGTGGCTCCTAACAATCTTGTAAGAAAAGGAGAAGGCATTCCAGGTAATGGATAAAAATGGATGAATCCATCAGTTTCTGGAGACTATTTTTTAGTTCCACATTTCCCTATTATTTCATTATTCTGAAGCTGTTTGAGAAAAAGTCCTCAATGATTCCCGATTGTGTTCCCTTCTATCAAATTTAGTTAACCAAAAACGGATAGACAGCATTTGTACAGAGCCAACACCTCATTAAAGAACTGATTTACAATGGCGCGATCCTATTAAGCTTGGATTAAAGAGTAATGTGCTGGAAGGGATATATTTCCCCTAACAGATATTTCTAGTAACGATCTCAAACAGCATTTCATGGGAAACCCCTAATCACAAAGTCCACATCAATTTGTATGTAATATTGTAAGCATACCTACTTTTCTTTCAAAAGGCAAGGCCATCTGATGTAGAAGTTTATAATTATCATATCAGAAATTATAAAGTGATAGAAAAAAGTGAATCCCCTCTACCACCTCCCTCAAACAAGACCCTGAAAGACTACAGAAACTTATTAGACCATGACTGTTGCTTTCTAAAATCTTATGATGACCTCTTACTGAAAATCAGTCTAAGGTATGGGAAACAAAGTGACTAGGCAAATCTTGGAGGGTGATGGAGTAGGTCAATGTTACACATTAGTTATACAATTCAGGATTTATTAATGAAAATATTCACCTCAAGAGTATTAAAATGGGGCAGCCAGGTAGCACAGCGAGTAAAAGCACCAGCTCTAGTGTTGGGATGACCTGGAGATAGAATCTCGGGCTCAGACACTTAGCACCCACCCAGAAACACCTGGCCGTGTAACCTTGAGCAAGTTACTTAACCTCAATTGCTTAGGGGCTGCCAGGTGGCTCAGCGAGTAAGAGCACTGGCTCCAGTGTCGGGATGACCTGGATCAAATCCGGGCTCAGATACTCAGCACCACACCCAGAAATAATAACTGGCTGTATAACCTTGAGCAAGTTACTTAACCCCAATTGCTTAAAAAAAAAAGGGTATTAAATATGAAGTTTCCAAATAATTACAAAAAAAAAAAAATAAAGCACATCTCCTCACTAATCAGTCTTTAAATGGAACTGGAAATAACCTAAGAGCATTATATAAAAAAGACAAAAACATTTCATTTCACTGCTAAAAAATCAAATAAAAATAGTGCCACATCTAGACTCTGTATCCTGTATTAAAACACTAAAAAACGACTTGTGTTTCTTGCATTAGCACAGTAGGCACAGGCCCATTTTTCAGAACTGCCATTCTGCTGATAATAAAAATGCTGACTACATAAAATGGAAGTAAAGTCTAAACCTTAACAACACAATCTGCATAGGGAGACAAATTATTGTATCTGAAAATAATGTTCCTTATCAGGAAATCTTCAAAATGAATAAGTTCCATTACACAGAGGTAAGAAGCAATTTAAATGTCAGTGAATTAGAGCTAAAGTTGGGAAAGAAAACATTGAGCTACTAGAATTATTTTGCTCCTTTCTAACATCTATAAAAGAACAATGATCATAGAAGTCAAAATAAGTGATGATTTAATCTAGGATTTCTCCTGTTTGCTACTTGATAAATCTGAACATAATTCTAAATAAATTATAGTTGAAATATATTCATTTCAATAGACAACAATAAGAAATATGAATGCAAAGTATAATTAGATTTTGAGTAGGTACAACCAATATTATGTGTTTTAGACTAAACTAAAACTTTTAAGTTTTCATAAAAACCCAGGAGCTACTTAAAATGATTGCAAACCCTAGCCAGGGAAAAAACAGTGCTGTATCATTTGTACTTAGCTTTGTCCCATATTTCTTTTCTTGACAAAGGGATTTTAATGCAGATATACAGTATCAAATCTTTGGCTATTACAGGACATCCAACTATCCCCTAAACAACTTTTTTTGGACTCCATCGTTTTTTATCGCCTTCATTTTAGTTTCAAGAATCCTTCCCTCTTCTACATATTTAGTTTCTTGGATCAGTTATGCAAAGTTCATTGTGGGTAAATGTCTGAGAAGAAGATAGCAAAGTACATTTTCATTTGTTAACGTAGGTCCAAACTAAAACTACACTCTCAAAACAGAATATAAACAAAAACTCCCATCATAAAATACACGATACCTAAATGTAACCTAGTTTATCTGTGATTAGGCAGACCTGTGTCTTTTCCGGAAGAGATGAATTCCCCAATTTCTAAGACTGTATCTAAACTGATGTTTAAAAACACTAAAGCAAAACTATTCATATATTTAAA
Source organism: Petaurus breviceps papuanus (assembly GCF_028583685.1). Taxonomy (NCBI): domain Eukaryota; kingdom Metazoa; phylum Chordata; class Mammalia; order Diprotodontia; family Petauridae; genus Petaurus; species Petaurus breviceps. Next base: position 20,456,234 of record NW_027186304.1, read on the forward strand.
TTGCAGCAGTTTGCATTCTGTCAGTAATATTGAAACAGGTGTTCCATTATTAATGACTTCAGAAGAAATTACCTGGATTTATTGCCCAATTGTAATTGATAAAACATTTTTACATTATAATTCAGTCTAGATATCTTCTAGGTCTAAAGTGACCTACTAATAACATCTTAGGAAAAAAAACACAACAAATTCTGTCCATCTTCAGAACAAAAGGTATTTTTAAAAAGTTGCCTTTCGAGAAGTATTGTAGCATATGTCTATAATCTCAATTCCTGAAATGGCTGAGGCTGGCTGATCTCGAGTTTGGGAATTCTGCACTGCAGTGGGCTTAGGCAATTGATTGTCAGCACTAAGCCTGATATCAGTCTCATAAAACCCAGGACTGGGTGTGGGGGTATGAGGTACAGCAACAAGTTGTCTAAGAAGGGCAAACCAGCCCAAGTAGGAATAGAGCAGGTTAAATTTCTGTGCCAACTGATCAATAGGGGGATTGGGCCAACAAACAGGCTCTATACTTCCAGCATGGTTGAGATAGGGAGATAAATCTTAAAAATAAATGAAATTAAACTAAAGGTTGCCTTATAGGGATTACAAGTTAGCTCTTTAAAGCTATCCTCTTTGCTATGAACAAAACTTTGTGTAGTAAGAATGCCTGGAAAAAAGCTGACTTGATCCAGCCTATAAGTAAAATGATTTTTCTTTTTTATTTTATTTTTCTTTTTAAAGGAGGGAGAAGAAAAAATATACTTCTAACATAGATGGCATTCCCATGCAATCCAAAAAAAGCAGTTTTTTAGAAGAATCAGCTTTGTAGAAATTCTATCATTTCTGCCCCTTTTAACCCCTTGTCATAATCTACGGTACTGTTTCCCACAAACCACATGTGTTGAATCATTTAAGACTTAATTTGGCATAAAAATAACATACACACACTGCAACTTGTACCATTTCCCCATGAGAGAGCTAAAAAGTTCAAAATGTTTTCTCTCAGTGATACATAAAACCAGGAATGGTAAAGAAAAAAGTCCTGACACAATGATATTTTTAACATCATATTTCTCTAAAAAGAATGAGGGTCCTTAGCAATGGCCTTCTGTGTTGGTAAATCAAGCAAACCCTTTCCAATACTCTCAAGTCTGATGAGTAGTTTAAAAAACAAAAATGTCTTTCTTGGCAAACTGTATATTTCAAAGCATTCTGAAGATTCATTGGCATTCCATTCTCAGAACTGAAAAAGCCTTCTACTTTCAGTCCCTTAAACTTAGTTCACTTTTCTAAGAAACACACAAGAACATATCTCTTTAATAGAAAAGAAATTTTAAAATTCAAGTATATATTCTTCAAGTGAAGTATTTGGATGAAGACAGATTACTGCTACTGTTAATGTTTCCCATACTTTTTATGGCATGTATAATTTGGTCAAGTATTAGTTTTATTGTTGGCTTCAAGTAACGGTCAAAAACGTACTTGGGGGATGCTTTTCTCTTTTTGGCAAAGTATTTATAATGGCAAGAGGTTTGCAGGAAAGCACCTTGTATCAAAATTCCTAAGAAACCAGTTTTTGAAAAAAACTTAATTGAATAAACACAAAGGAATTGGTATATAAAACACAAAATCCCTTCATCAAAACAAATTTTAAAATCCACTTTGTTCTCTTGTTATAAACACACTTATGTTGAATATAATGATATATAAAAACAAACATTTTGATTAGTTATGTCAAATGACAAAATTAATCTTCATACTTTATCAATTCAAACAGTTGTATTTCTAAAAATATATTGAAGGAATAAATTATTAATGATTATTAATTCAATGGCTTATTCTTCTGTATATCCTAGAAAGAAACAGCAAAAAGTCTGGGGCAGGGTTGTGGGTAAAAGTGGGTAAAACTACAATCTGAAACAGCCAATATGCTCTTCTTCCTGATATGTAAAGGTCCTTGAGGGTGCAGATTGCTGTTGGTTTTTGTCTGTCTCCTTATTATTTAGCATAGCACTCTCCATTAGGAACTACAAGAGGAAAGAGACATCTTCAGTCTTACTTCCCAACAAGAAATATGATTAGATCTCTAAGATGTATTAACAAGGGGCGACTAGGTGACACAGTGAATAGAGCACCGGCCCCAGAGTCAGAAGGACCTGAGTTCAAATCCAGCCTAAGACACTTAACACAAAAACTAGCCATGTGACCTTGGACAAGTCACTTAACCCCAAGTGCCCTCAAAAAAGCGAAAAAAAAAGATGTATTAACAAGAGACAAGAAGTTATAGGGTGATGGTTGAACGTATTTCAAATTCACTAGAGTTGCTCTTTATTTAAATTAATACTAAGGTAAATCCTGAACATCCTCTTATCCATGATCTCACTGCAAAACAAAATCTTCCCCACAGCCAGTTTCCTACTAAATGATGTTGTGGTGTGACCCACAACATCAAAAAGATTTCCAAAAAGATTTTGTTATCTTCTCTTTGCAGTAACATGTACTATCAAAATACTCGGCCTGAAAGAAATCAAACCTTTCTAGACAGTAAAAGTCACTTTTTTGTCAAGTGCAGCACTAACATATATCAATAAAATTATAATTTTTCTTTCCCAACCTTTCCTCACCCCCAACAAATTCTTTAACCTCTACTAGGCTTCTGTTTTTTTTTTTATTTTTGTTTTTGTCTTTTTTTTTTTTGGAGGAGGGAAAGCAGGGCAATTGGGGCTAAGTGACTCGCCCAAGGTCACACTGCTAGTAAGTGTTAAATGTCTGAGGCCACATTCGAACTCAGATCCTCCTGACTCCAGCACTAGTGCTCTATTCACTGAGCTACCTAGCTGCTCCTCTGTTTCTTTATTGTTAAAACAAAGAGTTATACTAGATTATCTCTAAATTCCTCTCAAATTCTATAACTATTTGCTTCAAAACTAGTATTTATATATTCTGGATATACATCCTACCATATCAAAAGGGTACTCTAGACATCAGTATACATGTTCCCTGTGTTGAGAATACCACAGAAAATTAAGGTGCTATTATTATTCACTTTACAAAAGAATTCATCTTAGGATTATTTCAAATAGAGTGTAGCTCTGGTGAATTTAAAATATGGTTGACAATTCGATGAAGTTAACTTATCTTTTGAAAATGATATCTATTGAATAAAGCAATATATATCTGTGATGATTTTAGACTGTGAGAAGTCTAAGAAATGTACATTTGTGAACAGGAATCATAAATGCTTATTCCAATGATAATAGTAACAATATGCAAAAGAAAAGAAAAAATTAAAAAGAAATAGTAGTTTATAAATACATGTATATATCTCTATATACATGCATATGTATTTACATGCATGTGTATATATATATATGTGTATGTATATATGTATGTGTGTATGGAGAGAGAGAGAGAGAGAGAGAGAGAGAGAGAGAGAGAGAGAGAGAG
>NW_027186304.1:20459675-20510313 GCF_028583685.1 Petaurus breviceps papuanus
AGAGAGAGAGAGAGAGAGAGAGAGAGAGAGAGAGAGAGAGAGAGAGATACATATTGTAGTTAATTGATTAGGGACCGTCATGGCCAGACCTGTACTTATTAGTAACATCAGTCCAACAACTGACTGGAATGTGGGGACTGAAGGCAGGGAGAACAGTTAGCAGTGTGAGGTCATTAGGTGTGATAAGATCCAGCATAGTGACAGTGTCAGTGGAGAGAAGGGTGTGTATTTGAGAGATATTTCAAAGGTAAAATCAATAGGTCTTTGCAATAGACTGGATTTCGGAGGTGAAAGAGTGAGAAGTCGAAGATGATACCTAGGTTGAAAGCCTGGAGATACAAAAAAGTAAGAGGAAAAATAAATTTGCTCTGTAAAGCACCCCAATCTCTTGTATTGTTGTACAACATTTCTACAGGTAATGGTAACGTACGTCATGCGGGTTGTAGGTATAATCTGTCATTTAAAATGAGGCAGATGATCAAAGATTCAAAGTATAGCCAATGCAAAGCGGTATGTGAATATATTATTTCATAGAGGCATAAGCATGTATGTAACAATAAAAATAATATAAGGAGGGATAGGATATATAATTCAGGGATAAAGCCAGTTCGATCAGTCATCTACTTAGTTTATTTAAAACAGGGTTTTAGAATATTTTGGCAGGGGGGGGGTACAGCCCCCCTCAGGCCTGGATATTTTGCTTTAAATAAAGTTCCTCCATCTTTTAAAGGCAAAAGCAAATATTTCCTCATTCCATATGGCACAAGAATGGCAGAGAGGGTATAAAGAAGAAAAAAACTGTTCTGTATCTCTGCCACATCTCTTTACTTACTTTATCATCTTGCTAAAAACTGGTCTTCACAAGAAAAAAAAAACAGGTACTACCACTAGTAAAAGGAGGTCCCTTTTCTTCTCCCTCTCTGAACTTAGACATATGTATCAATAAATGGGAGCAAAGTAGCAGCCGACTCAGACCTTCAGTTTTCCAAAGATTTCTTCCCTCTAACACTATTTAATCCAATTTTCCACAGCCTGGTTTCAGTGTTCACTCACTGAGGGGAAATAATAATAATAAAAATGATGATGATGATAGCATTTATGTAGCGTCTCACTACATGCCAGACCCATTATAAATCTTATCTCATTTGATCCCCACAACAACTCTGTGAGGTAGGTGCTATTATTATCCCTACTTTACATTTGAGGAAAATGAGGCAAACAGAGGTTAAACAAGTGATTTGACCAGAGTTACACAGCTAATAAATGTCTGATACCACATTTGAACTCAGGTCTTTCCTAATTCCAGGTCCTATGTTCTATCCACTGTACCACCGAGGTACCTAGTAATAGACACAGCAAAAATAATGGTTCACAGAACTTTGAAGAAAATGACAATCAAGGCAAAACTGCCTAAATCCATCTGACTCCTTTAAAAATGTATCCAAAGCCACTATTTTCTCTTATGCCATGTTTAAAAATTCTTAAAGAATTTCTGCTGCTTTCTGGCAGTAGATAAATGCCAATTTTTACACTGTTTTACTTTCTGTTGTTTTAAAAATGCATGCTAATTCTTTTATTATTTATAAGGAGGGATGATGGAGAAATAGCTAAATTCAGATTATCTTAAATATTGACTAGATTGATGCTAAAATATTTAAAATTATGTACTCTTTGTATAAACAGTTATCTGTTTAATATATTTCCATAGAACTAATTTTAGCAGGTATCATTTGGTACCCAAAAGTTAACAACACTGATAATACCTTTCTATTGACAGACAAAAACTTCAATTAATCAGCAAGCATTTTTTAAATGAACTACATGAGAGGCATTCTGTTAAGTACTAGGGTTAAAAAAATAAAAAGAAACTACTTCTTGTTCTAAAAGACCTTACATTAAGAGGCGCCTACATACACACACACACACACACACACACACACACACAGTGTTTTTAAAAATACAAGGCAGTTTTGGTATGGAGGACACTAGCAGCTGGTATGTGCATATGTGTGAGAGAATCAGCAAGGAAGGTAGAACTTAAGCTGATTCTTGTAAGAAACCAGCTATTCCAATAAATTGGGGTTAAGGAAGGAGTGCATTTCAGGCACTGGGGTAAACTAGTGCAAAGGCACAGAAACAGGAGTGTCCTCTGAGCAGATTAGTATGACTGGACCACAAAGTGTACGGAAGGGAGTAATTTGTAGGAAGACTGTAAGGGTAGGAATGGGCCAGATTAAGAGCTTTAAATGATGAATGTGGGAGATTATATTTTATTCTAGAGGTAAATAGCACTACTGGAGCTTACTGTGTGTTGTGTGTGTGTTGGAGTGGGGCAGGTTCGAGAGAGGGAAAATGGTTCAATTTGCACTTTTAAGAAAATTATAAAAGAAAAGAAAATTACTTTGAGTAGAACCAAAAGAATGTTGTATATAGTAACAACAATATTGCTTTAAGAACAGCATTGAGGGGCGGCCAGGTAGCACAGCAAGTAAGAGCACTGGCCCCAGTATCGGGATGACCTGGGGATCAAATCCAGGCTCAGACACTTAGCATCCACCCAGAAACACCTGGCCTGTGTAATCTTGAGCAAGTTACTTAACCCCAATTGCTTAGGGGCGGCCAGGTGGCTCAGTGAGTAAGAGCACTGGCTTCAGTGTTGGGATGACCTGGATCAAATCCGGGCTCGGATACTCAGCACCACATTCTGGCCGTGTAACCTTGAGCAAGTTACTTAACCCTGATTGCTTTATTTAAAAAAAAAAAAAAAGAACAACACTGAGTGACTAAGTCCTTTTGACCACTATAAACACACAAATTAACTACAACAGACATATGGAGGAAGATACTGTCTGCATCCAGAGAAAGAACTGATAAATAGAAGTATGTATAGAATGGTTTTAGATATATGTATATGAATGTATAAATAAACACACACATATTTATGTGTAATGCTAGCTATCTCTAGAGTAAGGGAGGGAAAGAAAATAGGAAAAAAATTAAGTTACATGATAATGACATATAGTTAGAAGGAATAACAGGTTGTACAGCAGAGCTAGTTTCATGTACAATCATCTTTTTTTCTACTCTACTATGTCATGGAAATGCTTGTCTTATTTCTTAAGCTCAAAATAAAATTTAAAAATTTGAAAAAAGAAAATTACTTTGGGAGTTTGTATGGAATACAGATTGGAATGGACAGCAACTTGAAGTAGGGAGACCAAATAGGAGGCTACAGAAATATTCCAGTAATATTTGATAAAGGCCTGAAGAGAGATGTCATGGAGAGGAGACGTTTGAGACATGCTGTGAAGACAGAAACAAGGTGAAAATCTAGCAACTGACTGCATGTGGTAGAAAAGAAAAAGGGAGAAGTTGAGGTGAATGACACCAAGAAGGACGATGATACCTTTAAGAGAAATAAGGAAGTTTTTGTAGGAAGGGGACTGGGTTTGGGAGACAGATAACAAGTTGTGGTTTGCACATGTTAAATCTGAAATGCTTACAAGACAGCCAGTTCAAAATGTCTCATAGGCACTTTGCGATGCAGGACTAGAGCTAAAGAGAAAGATTGTTGCTGGATATAAAGCTTTGGAAGTCATCTACACAGAGATGACAAATGACCTCATGGGAGCCTATAAGGCCATCAAATGAGAGGAAACAGAGAGAATTAAATAGATCTAAGATAGTTTCCTTTTTTTTAAATCTGTTTTTCAAAAAAAAGTTTTATTGATGGTTTGTTTTTCTATTACATTTATAGAATACTCCCACTTAATGAAAGATCTCTCGTAACAAAGTCAAATAGCCAAATTAACTAATAAATATAATAAATAAAAATAAATATAAATCTTCTGAAAGTATATGTTCACATCCATAGTATCTGAAAATGAAAGTTCCCATCAGTAGCATCCCTCCACTTCTCTACTAAAAAATTAACAGAAATTATTTTCTTCCCCCTCATCCCTATCTTACTAAAAAAAGAAAAAGTATTATAACAATTATGTATAGTACATACACACTATATTTAATATTACACACACACAAATTTCTCATACTGTATCCTAGATACATCATCACCTCTCTAATGAATAACATGTTTCATCACCTGTCTTCTGGAAACATGAATGATTATAGTGATTGCGATTATTACAATTTTCAAAGTAGTTGTACTTGTTTTCTTATGGCATTGTTATTACACAGATTGTTCTCTTGGTTCTAATCATTCTGTCCTTAATCAGTTTATAAAATTCCTGTTCATTTTTATAACATTAATGTTACAGTATAACTTGTTTTTTTCTGGTCCCACTTATTTCACTCTGCATCAGTTCATGTAAGTCTTGTAATATCTCTTATAAAATCATCTTACAGTCTCATTTCTTAAAGCACATTAGTCATTATATTCATTCCATCATATACCATAACTTATTCATCCATTCCTCAAATGATGAACATCTTAGTTTCCAAGTTTTTGTTGCCATAAAAATATTTTTGTATATAAAGAACCTTTATTTTGGGTATAGACCTGGTAGCAGTATAGTTGTGAAAAAAGTTTAGTAACTACTTGTTTAAATTCCAAATCAATTTTCAACAGTCTACCAACAGTACATCAATATACTTGCTTTCTCACAGCACTTCAATATCTGTCAGTTTTCTGTTTTGTGATTTTTGTCACTCAAATGGATATGAGGTAGAATATTAGAAGTATATTTTTTTTGCTTTTTTGGAGGGCAACTCGGGTTAAGTGACTTTCCTAAAGTCACACGGCTAGTAAGTGTGTTAAGTGTCTGAGGCCAGATTTGAACTCAGGTCTTCCTGACTTCAGGGCCAGTGCTCTATTCATATTAGAAGTATTTTAATTTGAATTTCTCTAGTAATGATTTGAAGATTTTTTTTCCATATGGCTATAGATAGCCTGGATTTCTTCCCTTGGGAACTATCCCTTCATATCTTTAGACTGTATCAATTGGGGAATGGCTCTTCCTTGTGTAAATCTGACTCTCTCTATATATCTTAGAAATGAGAACTTTACCAGAAAAATCTGCTGCAAAGATTTTTCCTCAGTTAACTATTTTCCATTTAAACAGCTTTATTATATTTGGGTACATGAAAACTTTTTAATTTAAGAAATCAATATTATTCATTTAATAATTTTTGATGTACTCTATTCCTTGTTTGGTCATGAACTTTTCTCCTATCCTAAGATCTGATAGTTAATTTTCTCCATGCTTCTCTAATTTATTAATTATATGGCTTTTTATTTTTAGGTAAGGTACTCATTTGGAATTTATCTTATTGTTCTACCTAGTATTTCTAGTACAAGGTCAAAGAGTAGTGACTCACAATGGATATCTTTGATTATCCCCTGACTTTTTCAAAATGATTCTAGTTTATGTCTGTTACAAATGATGTTAGTACTTGGCTTATACACACACAATACATATATTCATATACATACACATATTTATATGATATATATTTATCATTTTAAGGAAAGGTCCATTTATTTTTATGTTATATAGTGTATTTTTAACAGAAATATGCATTGGATTTTATCAAAAGCTTTTTCTGCATCGTGATATAATCATGAATTTTGCAAATATTACTATTAACGTGGCTAGTTAAACTGATAGTTTTCTTAATATTAAACCAACTCTGTATTCTCAATATAAATCCAAACTGGTCAAATTGTATAATTTTGTGATATGTTATGTTATCTTCTTTGCTATTATTTTATTTAATATTTTTTGCCTTGGTATCTATTAGGGATGTTAGTCATTGATTCCTTGTATGTATCAAGACCATATCTTTGTCACAGAAAAAAATTTGATAGGATACCTTTATTTGCTCTTTTTGAAAACTTAAATGATGCCAGAATTAACTGTAGTCTGAATGCTTGATAGATATATAGATAACTGATAATATAGATAATTGATAGATAAAGAGATAATTCACCTGTGAATCCATTTCATCCTAAATTTTTTCTCTAGAAATTCATTTCTGGTATATTCAATTTTCCATCTGAAATTGGGTTAGATTTATGATTTCCTGTTCAGTTAATCTGTGCATCTCAAACTTTCATAAGTATTCATTTACTTCATTTAAGCTGATTTTTTTTTGTTTCTTCATTTCACTTTTATTTGCACTCTAATGTCCTATTTACTCCTGTTCCATAAGCTTTTGTTTCTTCAGTTTCTTCTGGGATATCTTTTTCTTTGGAGCAACCTCCTCTTCGGGTTTAGGAACAATTTGTTCCTTTTCAGTAAGTATCATCTCAATATGGCAGGGAGAACTCATGTATGGGTTGATTGGACCATGAGCCCTGTAAGTATGCCGTCGCATTTTGGGAGCCTTGTTAACCTGGATATGCTCAATGACAAGAGAATCCACATCCAAACCCTTCAGTTCTCATCACTCTCTGAATTTTTAAGCATATACAGCAAGAATTCAGCACTCGTTTTGGGCCACCAACCCTGTGTCCAACCCCATTGCTTATCCTGGGCACACCTGCCAACCCCGCCATTATATTGACGGAAAGGAACACACTGTGTCTTCAATGTGACATCTTTCAAATACTCCATAGTTTTTCAGATATGAATACCCTTGATAGCTTGGGCTGTTTCACGGGTGTTCTTGAAGTGGACCTGGAGATTTTAACCCATTGACTTGCATGATTTTGTGGGGTTTTCTGGATCAAGAGAGTACCTCACCATTTTAAATCATTACCTAGGATGGCTCCAGGGAAGAGTTTAAGCTGATTTTTTTAACACATAGGCAAAATAGTTTATAATATCTTTAATTTCTTCTTCATTTGTTGTGAATTCTTTTTAAAAAATTTTGATATCTGTAATATAGTTTTCCTCTTTCTTATTTCTGATGAAATTAGGGATTTCTTTATTTTTTTAAAAATAGTTCAATTTTTTTTTGTTAATTCAATTTGGGTTCTCAATTTTGTTAATTTATTTTAAAATTTCAGCATTTCTATTACGGTGTTTAATTGAGGTTTTAAAAATTTGTTGGTTTTTCAAATTTTAATTGTATTCCTAATGCATTTATCTCTTTTTTCTTTTTTGTTAATAAAAGTATTTGACACATATGGTTTTCTCTAATGACTGCTTTGACTGCATGTCCAAAATTTGAGAATGCTGTTCATTTCTATGATCACTTCTTTGACCAAAGAATTCTTTAGGATTAAGTTATTTAGTTCCAATTGATTGGAATCCTTTTTTCATTGGCCTTTTATGCACTGTTATTTTTATTGCATTTTGGTCAGTAAAGGATATATACAATATACAATATCTTTGTCTCTCTGCATTTTTTCATAAGCTTGTTAAGTCCTAAGACAGAATCAACTTTTGCAAATGTGTCATGCACAATAAATAGAAATTAGACATACATTTATACTTCCATTCAATAACTGCCATAAGTATAGCATATCTATTTTTTTCTAAAATTCTGTTCAGATCTTTAACTTCTTTCTCATTTATTTTTTAATTAGATTTACTTAGGACTGATAGGGGCAATAGAAGTCCCCTATTATTACTATTTCATTTAAATTTTCTTTTAAGTTCTTATTGGCTATTCAATTAGATTAATTCAATTAATTTTCTGTTCTCTTTCAGCAAAATATGGCTTTCCTCTGTATCTCTTTTATTTAAGTCTAATTTTGTTTTTTCCCAGCATGAAATCATAACTGCAAATTATGCTTTTTTGGTGTTCATCTGAAGCATAATAAATTTTGCTCTAACTCCTTATTTTAACTTTGATTCTTTATGTTACAAATATATATTTTTTGTAATCAACTGTTGTTTTGTAATCCATTCTGATATCCTTTTCCATTTTAGGAGTGAGTTCATCCCATTCACATTCAAAGTTATGAGGATTAAATGTTTATTTCTCTCCATTCTATTCTTTTTATTTTTTCTTCTCTATATTCCCCTATCCCTGTTTATATTACGCTTTTTCCTCTTTTAGCCTCTCCACTATCCTCTCACCAAACTTGAGGTTTATTTTGGTCATAACTAATCCTCCCTGAATCTATTATACTTCTAATCCTTTCTTCCTGTTTCTTTACTTATCCCTATTGAATTGACTATGTTTCTCTATCAAACTCTATGTGTATGGCTATGTTCTGCCTCCTTTTGACCAGTTTAGATGAAAACGAATTTGAAATGATACCCAATATCCCTTATTGCTTCATGTTTGGATACAGTCATTCTATTTACACAGTCCAATTAGGTAACAACAAATCCCCTCAATTTTTATACCATTTCTCTATCTCCTTCTTGTCTTTTTTTTTTAACATCTTCAAAACATCACAAAACTATTTATGGATCTTTTGATTTAACTGACTAGCCCTATGACCCCTTATGACAATGGGATTCTACAATTCCTTTTAACACTCCTTCCTCATTAGAATATTGACAGTTAGGGGCAGCCAGGTGGCTCAGCAAGTAAGAGCACCGGCTCCAGTGTCGGGATGACCTGGAGATCGAATCCTGGGCTCAGACACTTAGCACCACACCCAGAAATAGCTGGCCGTGTAACCTTGAGCAAGTTACTTAATCCTGATTGCTTAAAAAATAAAAAGAGTCTTGGGGGCGGCTAGGTGGTGCAGCAAGTAAAGCACTGGCCCCGGAGTCAGGAGGACCCGAGTTCGGTTCCGGCCTCAGACACTTCACAGCCACACTAAAAACTAGCCGTGTTACCTTGGGCAAGTTACTTAACCCCAATTGCCCTCCAAAAAGCAAAAAAAAAAAAAAAATGTTGACAGTTCATTCTGATAAAGTCCATTTAGATCATACACTCGTAGTTATTTTCTAAATTTACATATCAAAATTCTTTTTCAGTTGTTTTTCCCTTCAAAAATATTTTAAAATGCTCTTTTTCCTTGTTTCCCTTATACAATGATACCCAATATAACAATAACAATAAGAGCCAGCATTTATATAACACTTACCTATGTGTTGGGCACCATGCTAAATACTTTATGAATATTCTTTTACTGATTCTCACAACAATGCTGGGAAGTAGGTGTTATCATTACCCCTATTTTACAGTTAAGGAAACTTAAGAAAATTTAAGTGACCTAATTGTAGATCAAATGCTCTCTCCACTGAGTCACCTAGTTGATAAGTACATAATTCTTGGTTCTAGACTGTTATCTTTTGTCCTTGGGAATATCTGATCCCCTTTTCTTTTCAGTGATACTAGTGAAACTTGACCCATCTATTTCAACTGAATGCAGGTGAAGCCTGAACTACAAGACAACACAGTGCAACTGAAAAAAAAAATGCTTGATTTGGATTCAGAGACCTGGGTTTGAATTCTAGACTTGGCAATTATTACCTGGTGTGACCTTGGGCAAGTCACCATCTCTGCTGGACTGTTTCCCCCATCAATAAAATGAGGGGTTTCAATTAGAGAGTATTTAATGTTTCTTCCAACTCTTAATTTGGGACCTATGTATATATTTAGCAATATTCCAAAGACCATTGCAACAGGAATAGAACTTATAAAATTCAGAATAGTTCCTGACCTCAAAGAGATTTAGTCAAGTATCCCGCTGCTATTTCCTCAATGATCCACCCAACTGTATTAGCAAGATTGTAAGTTCTGAAAAAAAAAAAAACTGTCAAGAATATAGAGTTTTTTATATATCCTAAGTCCAATCTTCTCAAGCAGTCAAGGAAAATTAATGAGCCTTTCTTGATGACAAAGTCTTCAGGCTTCATTCTGCCTTCTTGTTATTCAGTCATTTCAGTCATGTCCAACTAGGGTTTTCTTTGCAAAGATGCTGAAGTATTTTATCATTTCCTTCTCCAGCTCATTTTACAGATGAGGAAATTGAGATAAATGGGGTTAAGTGACTTACCCAGGGTTACACGGTAAGTCACACTAGTGTCTGAGGACAGATGTGAACTCAGAAGATTAGTCTTCCTGACACCAGGTCTAATACCTAACCACTGTGTCACCTAGTTGCTCTCATCCTACATTCAGTCCAGTACAAATAATGCTAAAAATTAAGCATTTATATGATATTCTTTCCAAATTTAAACCTCTTTTTCAAAATTCTGCACACCTTATTTAGTCAGTTTTTCTGCAAGGAGGATCTGAATCAATGTTGGCCCTTAGGTTAATGGTTTAGATTTAATGTTGGCATTCTGACTTAGGCCATAGGCATCAAATGATTGGGGGTTGCATGGGAGCTTCGGGATCACTTAGTACAACCCCCTCAAGTTATAAATGAGAAAAGTGGGATTCAGAAATGAGGCATTTTTGTGCTGGGATGGTAGAAGAATGGAGTGACATCATGCTTGAGCAGAAGATTAGCAGAGAAATCCAAAACGTGCTAGGACTGTGTCTTCACTGTGGAAGTGTCCAGACAGCCTGATTTTTTATAACTTCTATTGGTTACACATTTAGATGCAAAAAGAAAAAAAAACTTCTACTTGTTCTCCCAGCTTCTCCCTTAACTTTAAAATAAATATGTACATACATCATTAGTATTAGTATAATGAGTATAATACTAATTAGGATCATTTCCTCATAATTTTCCAAATATGAAAACGTTCTTTAAACAGCCTGCTCCTCCTAAGATAATGTGACAATTAAGTGTTAAAATACCTAACTTTATATTAATAACTTTCTTCCATTGGCAAATCAGGATGTGATATTCTCGAATATTCTGTCCATAACAATCAATGGAGTATCATCATGTTAAGACTGTTTAGGGGCGGCCAGGTGGCTCAGTGAGTAAAAGCACCAGCTACAGTGTCAGGATGACCTGGGGTTCAAATCCAGGCTCAGATACTCAGCACCACACCCAGAAATAACTGGCCGTGTAACCTTGAGCAAGTTACTTAACCCCGATTGCTTTAAAAAAAAAAAAAGACTGTTTAAAACTAAGTGGAAAGATTCATTAGTTGCCTTCTTTCTCCAGGGAAAACAGCAATATTATCCTCTAAAGTATATTGTCTCTATTTTGTCCAGTGAAGTTTTAGATGACTCAGCAACAAAGCTTCCATCAGCTAGTTCCCTCAGAAGCTTACAACAAATGATGTTTGAATCAGACTGTTATGTCAGGTCAATTGTCTCATTGTGCTCAGATTTCACACTGAACCAACCATTCAGTGCTTTAAGCTGACTGACAAAAGTGGAAATCTCATCATTCACACACACACACACACACTTATTTATGTTTACTTTTATGTTAGAAAAAAAAATAGGGCGCTTTACTTTGATAAACTGTGTAAGAGAAGTATGTGGCAAACAAAATATTCAAATTGACCAAAATACAATTCCCTTAAAATGCAAATGACATGATTATTCAAATGTGTAAATAAATATCGCACAGTTTAAAGTGATTTTTTTTTAGTGAAAACACTTGTTTTTGTCACTTGAATTACAAAACAGAGATTTAGATTTTTAAATTTCTGATAACAAGTCAGCTCTAAGGAAATTCTCATTGAAAACTATAAAAAGTGGGTATCCTTTTAAGTACTGGCTGAATATGAAATAATATTTATCATTTCAGATATATAGAGACAGTCGAATTAGGACATATTCAGATGACCCATACCATTAAGCAACAAGCATTATAATAACTGATATTTGTTGTTGTTCAGTTGTTTTGGTCTTATCTGACTCTTTGTGACCCCATTTGGGGTTTGCTTGAGAAAGATACTGGAGTGCTTTGCCATTTCCTTCTACAATTCATTTTATCATGGAGTAACCTGAGGCAAACAGGGTTGGGTGACTTGTCCAGGGTCACACAGCTAGTAAGTCTCTGAGGCCAACTCTGAACTCAGGAAGATGATTCTTCCCGATTCCAGGCCCAGTGCTGTGCCTACTCTGCCACCTCGTTGCTCAATAACTGGCATAAGTTTAAGCTATAATGCTCAGAGAACTGAACCTTAAGCCCTGTGATTTATATTTGAGAGCTGTTTGAAACTTTCATCAGGTCATAAAGTATGAAAACAGAGAACCTTTTTCAGTAAAAAGTCATCTATTCTGGAAGTCACTTAACCAGTAACCTCAAATGTCTGTAAGACATCCAAAAACTAGCTAATGGCTATTTTTTTTTTACTTTACCTCTGAGAAGATGGTACAAAGTCCACTGACTTAAAAGTTCACATGCTTTATTAACAGGAGAGTTCCTAGCGCCCTCCACTTGAACAATTTTTACTTTGCATGCAATTCTGGCGAGTTTGCTTATGGGGTTTCACCAATCCATTCAACAAACTGAAGTGAAAAAAACCAAAACAAAACGCAATTATGAACATGGGGGTAATGTTGCAAAGTGGATAGTGAGCTGACCTTAGAGCCAAGAAGATTTAGATTGAAGTCCCACCTCTGACACCAACAGGCTCTTTCACCCTGACAAGTCACGTAATCTCTTAGTGCTATGGTTAATTCTCTAACGTACAAACTATAAAGAAGCTCCCATGATTCCAATTACTATCTCTATGCTGAGATTTTCAAAACTACTACTTCTGCTCTAACCTCTCGCTGACCTCCAATTTTGCATCTCCAGTTGCCTTTCAGACATTTCAAAGTAGATGTTCAGAAGATAATTGAAACTCAACATGTCCAAAACTGAAGTGATTATCCTTTCTCTAAACCATGGCCCTTCCTACCTGCCTTGGTACTATAGAGGGCAACACCATCCTCCCAATCTCCAATTCTAGTTGCCACCCTTGATTCCTTTCTCTCTCTCATCCCCCCCCCCCCAATATTCAGTTTGTTGCCACAATCTGTCGATTTTATCTTTGTAACATGTCTTGAATACATCTCCTTCTCTCCTCTGACTGTCAACCAGTAGTACAGGCCCTTATCACCTCATGCCTGGACGATCATAATAGGCCATTGGTGGATTTGCCTGCTTCAAGTCTCTCCACATTCCAATCCATCCTCCAATCAGCCACCAAAGCAAATTCCCTCAAGCACAGTTACCAAATGCATAACCCTTTTACTCAATCACCTCCAGGCCTTCCCGTCACTTTTAAGATCAAATACAAAATCCTTGGCTTGGAGATCACAGAATGACAAAACCTAGTTCCCTCCTAACTTTCCAGTATTCTTACACCTCACTCCCCACTCTGCACTCTTCAAGCCAGTGACAGAGGTCTTCTGTTTGTTTCGTGAATAAGACACTCCATCTCTTGGCGCCAAGTCATTTTCTCTGGCTGTCTCCCATGCTTGGAATGCTCTCCTTTTCTTATCTCTGCCTACTGGCTTTCAGACGTCTTAACTAAAATCTCATCTTCTACAGGAAGTTGTTCCCAGCTCTTCCTAAATCTAGTTCCTTCCCTCTGTTATTTATTACCCATTTATCCTTCATATAGCTTGTTTATATATTTTTGTTTGTTTGTTGTCTCTCCCATTACGTTGTGAGCTCCTAGAGGGCAGGGACTGTCTTTTCCCTATATTTCGAAAATGTTAACTGATTGACTAATTAAAAGAGATACACAGTCATTAAGGAAAGGATGCCATATTAAGAGAGATTTCCATTAACAATTAAAAATGTAAAACTTCTGTATTTAAATATAGTAATTTTGTCTACAGAATTCACTTCTGTATAATGCCCTAAAGACCCCAGACAAAAGAAAGACTGATGTATCTGAAGCTAACAGCTTAACAGGGATATATGTATATTCCTCTACTTAGACTAAAAAAACCCACCTGTATAAATAGTACAGGCTAGGAAAACAAATGGGGGAAAGATCTAAGAGTTTAAGTGACTTTAAACTCAATAAGTCATCCACTTAATGAGGCATACAAAAAAGCTAATGATATTATGACCTATAATAATAGAAGCATAACATTGAATACAAGGAGAAGATAGGGTGATAGCCCTGTAGTAATCTGGTTTTTTTTTTTTTCAGGCCACATTTAGAATTATGCTTTAGGAGCCACATTTTAGGAATGATACAGTCAGTGCCATTCTTTTCTGAATTATTTCCCATTGTACACCCCCATATGCTCAGTAACCCAACTAAACTTGACCACCTGCTATCCCTTAATATATGCCTATGGTTTCCCTTCTCCATATCTTTTTTTCATGCTATTCCCAGTGCCTAGAATCTCTTCCCTCTCACTCCTGCACTATTAAAACGACATCCTCTGATTCAAACAACTATCTCTTCCAAGAAGAAATCTCCCTTGGTTAACAATTTTCCCCCATGACACTTGCTATTCTCACTTATCTTGTGAATATTTTTATTATTCATTATGTCACACAGATCTTGATGTCAACAGGGAGAGGTATGCAGGTATTGTTCTTTGGGATGTGGGAAAGATTCCTCCATAGCTTTAGTTTCCTCCCTTATATACCTCACAGTGGGGTTGTTTTAAGGATAAAATGATATAAGTGAAGCACTTTTGCAAAGGTTAAAATACCACATAAGTATTAGCTATGGCTATTAATATAATTTTAATTGTTAGCAGCAGCATCACTTTCTGAATGTGATCAGCTAGGAAAGTGACAGTTGATTAAAATTTCACAAGGGTATTTAGTGGCATCAGGATGAAAGTAAATTGCTAGTGTACAGTGAGGGAAATGACCAAACAGACAAGGTGTATAAAGTAATGTACACTTGAAAGAGATTTGAATTATTTAGCATGCGAGAACTGGGTGAACCTCACAAAGAAGCTTCAAGGTATAGCAATTATGGCACAGTGCTTAGATCTACTTCTATTTTGTCACTATATTATTTGCCTCAGTAGAGATTCCCCATATGATTTATTTGCACAGAACGTCCATGAACACATAAGCAACTTAACGATCAGCTAAACTGGCTATTCTCTGACAGTGAGTCGCATAGCGGATAGGGCAAGAGGCCAGTTGGGGGTGAAGTGGATAGAATGCCAGCCCTAGGGTCAGGAAGCTCTGAGTTCAAATTTGACTTTGTACACTTACTAGCTATGTGACCCTGAGCAAGTCATTTAAACCAGTTTGCTTGTTCTTCATCTCTAAAATGAGCTGGAGAAGGAGATGGCAAAGCAATCCAGCATCTTTTACAAGAAAACCCCAAATGGGGTCACAAACAGCTG
Organism: Petaurus breviceps papuanus; assembly: GCF_028583685.1. Lineage (NCBI taxonomy): Eukaryota > Metazoa > Chordata > Mammalia > Diprotodontia > Petauridae > Petaurus > Petaurus breviceps. The sequence goes on from NW_027186304.1 coordinate 20,474,724, forward strand.
GACAGAACTGAAATGACTGGGAAAAAAAAACCCATAGATAGAGTTTGCCCAGTGTGACTTTCCTAAACAAATGGAAAACACATATGTGATCTAAAAAATAAAATCTAGATCATGCCAATTGTTTGCTTTCAATTCTCAGCCATGAAGGAGGGCACTGTTTAATCCCACTGTGTCATAATCCACTATTAGACTATTAACTTCATAACGATGAGAACTGTTCCAAGGTTTATATCATCTCCAGCATGTTGCACAATGTAATTTGTACTGAGTTGAAACTGGAATGTGTATAGAAAGGAAGGTAAATCAAGGTGATGTAGAGGCTTAAACTATGACCAATTTTAGTTGAAGAAATGGGAATTTTGGGCATGGAGGAGGCAAAGGCTTAAAAAAGAAAACACAGGTTAAGTCAAGTGTTGTACTGGTATTGATGGAATATTAGAAGAGCCAGAGGAAGGTTTCCAATGAATCAAATATGTCCTTTGTAGATGATTTATGTGAAGGCATGAACAAGATTCACATGGGATGGGAGGACATAAGTTGTAATCTTCACTAATGCAAGGAGTATCAACTCTGATAATTCACGGATTCATCATCATGTACATAAATCATGTACAAATGGGTGAAGACTTAACTCTGCTGACTCCAGAAGGCAAATCTAGAACTAATAAATGGAAGTTACCGGGAGGAAGATTTGGACTTAAATATTAAGAAAGACTGCCTAACAATTAAAGCTATCCAAAAATGGAATGGGTCCTTTTCAAGTGGGGTGGTTGGGCAGAGAATTCCCTGCACTCTATCTAGGAGAGTACAATGACTACTCATGGGGCATGTCATGGATAGGCTTCATGCTTTGGTGGTGTAGGTAGGTAGGTAGATTTGACCTCTGAAGTACCTTTGCACTTTGAAATTTTATGATTCTAAGAGGAAAACTTTTGGATTTACATATTTAGGATTACTTGTATACTCTAACATATGTTCATTTGCATCTTGATTCCTGATAGGACTTCCTGGCTGCTGTGTCAGCTTAAAATGCAACAAAAAAAGTCAGTGCACATATTCTTTGTTAAAAGGAAAGTTTTTCCAGATGTGTGACCTATGTATTTTCTGCTCCTGATTTTGGAATCTGTGAGCTGCAGCAGAGCTAATGTTGGTGGGGTGTCCATATTAAGTTTTGTACCAATAAGATGAAGCCTTAAGAGCTGATGGCCAACTAAGTTGCCTAAAGCAGAGTAAACTACTTTAGAGCCAGATCAGGAAAAAAAAAAAAAGACCAGGTTAAAATTCTGTTGCCAATTGTTATGGCGATCAGGCCCAAGTGAGTAACTACTATATTTCCATTCTGGGAAAGTGAGACCCAATCTCAAAAACAAAAACAAAAATATTTTAAGGGGAAATTTATAGCTAAAAAAAACTGAGACACTGAGATAAAATAATAAGAATTTAAACAGCAAAGAAAAGCCTTGGCATAGAAATGAATTACAAATGTGAGTGAACATGAACATCTCTAAAACCTATGCCCTACAAATGGAGAAACTACCCACCACTGCATAATCTGCTATGAGCTACAGGCTAAATTAATAAAGAAGAGTTATATTCAATCTATGTTCACATTGATTTCCCCCAAATTTTCTGAAACCTTTCTCAAGTTCTACATCAACATAGAGTAAAACTAAGCTATGTTGGGAGAATCAGGGACAAAGAAAGATTTACGTTTTTCACTGCTGATTTCTTTAACCTCTTTTCCATTTTTTTTCTTAGTCATCTCTAGCTTCTTACACTTACAACAAAAACTTATGCCTCAAATACTTTATATTTCTTATGGAGTGCTTAAGTTTCATGCTATTTGTGTAAAGTTTGGGGAAGATACTTTATTTTTCCCTCTGGGTTTATTCCGTTTTAGCTAAAGTCATCAGAAACAACCTTAACTTTGTACTTTTATGAGGCCTCTTTCAAAGTGTGTTGACTTTGTGGGCTGTTGGTTTGGTTACTAGACTGAAGATTTGTGGTCGGCAAAGTGTAGTACTTCTAAAAATACATAATTGAGAAGTCAACCAATACAATTGTGAACGGGTGAAAGAGCTCCAACAGGCAAGCAAGTCTTCTCCTCCTATGCTAGGGAATACTTGCTCTGGCAAATTTTGTTGATAAATAGCCAAAGCCTCATTTAACTGGAAAACAGTGTTAACCTCTCTACCATATAAGCCACGTGACTGATAGAAAACTGAATTTCAGTCTTAAAATTACTCGAAAAATAATCTTGTTGCATCATTTTGCCTGTGTTCATTATTTTGGGTGGCTTTCCCCTTTTTAAAGTTACTTGGCACTATTATTTTAATGTTAAAAATGTCAGTGTTTTTCTCAGACAGTCCTATAATGTTTCATTTAAACACCCCTCCCCTTACATTTAAAATAAATGAATGTATAATGATATAAAAGTTGTATCAGCATATTCTGAGGAAAGTAAAACTGAGGAAGCTGGATTCTTTGGATAAGGTCATCAAATTGAAAGAGAGAAGAGTTATTGTCAGTAAGAGTATCCATTTACTTTAGCTTCTGTTTCAAGTGGCATGAAACTTCAGTTAAATTTCATGACAAAAAAGATAACTCAAATAATCAACATCTAAAACGTGACCTTCCCCTTTTTGTCTCCTTTTTCAACTACACAGAGTTCATCATGCCAGTTTTAACTAAGGACCAAATACCTGCTAAATCTCAACAGGAAAGACTAAGTATTTCCTTTATTAGGGTTCTGTTTACATTTCCATTGTCAAGGTTAATCATTTGTTTAAATAAGATGTTGTGCCTCAAAAATAGTAGTAACCAAGATTTTTTTTAAAAATAGTTTTAATTTACTTACAAGAACATCTGAAATTCCCTTCTGTGCTTCACAGGCAGGATCTGAGCATTTGTCCTCAAGGCAGACTTTGTTTAAGCTAATAAGAGACCCTTCCTATTAGATAGATAAACATCCCTATTCATTAATGTTTAGTCTTCTTGGCAGTACGCACATGTGCATTCAAAAGCTTCCTATGCACTTAAAAATTAGTCCAATTTCCTACTTGATATATATATAAATTGGAGTTTAAACTGTTAAGCAGCTATAAAGCCAAGCTCCTTTACACCAACTAATTCAAAATCAACAAAATTAAATAAATAATATTTAGTATGTATTCAACAACTTAACATTGTTGTGGGGCAGGATTTTGGTAAGCATTAATGATAAATTCTTTATTATTTTTGGATCTTTATTCACTTTTGATTAAAGACAACATTAATTTGTAAATATTGACATTAACTAGTTTTCAGACATTAGTTAACATGTCCACCCACTAAATAAATACAAGGTATCAGTTGTGTCAGTAATTCCACATTCCTTAACTAAAAACAAATTCTAATTTATACTTACTAAGTAGGCACCACCTTTTAGGAAGAAGGGATGTTTTTCTTTTCTTTTGCTTTTAAGAGGACAAACAATTTTGATCATCAATATAAAAATCACTTGAATTTCCTTTTTTATTTGTCATAATGTATATGAAAAAGGCCAAATGTATATAGAGACAGTGATTTATAGTAACTGGGCTAACATCTTGTAGTCGCTTCTAACTTTATACCTTTTAAAAGATTTTTACTTCTATTATTCAGCAATACAGACAAGCTTCCTGAGACAACTCTATCCTCCCTTCTCAACATGAGGCCTTTGTCTGATATTAAGTGACCTTTTGCACTTTACATGTAGGAGGAAAGAGAGAACAGTAAACAACCTATGTTCTGGGATCAAAGGACTTTACCATCCAGTAATGTGAGCCATGAACAAAATTTGTTGAGGTATGTTGCATGTTATCCATTACATTCAATAATAATTATTATTATTTTATAATTAGTTATATTATAATAATAACAATCTTATTTATATAGTGCTTTAAAGTTTACAAAGCACTTTTCTTACAACATTTGTTGAGGTCCTAGAGAGGTGAATTTTTGTCCATGGTGACAGTGGCACAAGAAGAATACTTTTAAAAATATGAGACGAATACGGAACCCTTCAGGAGCATTATATGCTCTATACAGCATCCTGATCTATTAAAATTTAAAAACCTTTGCACTAATTTTTATTTTTTTCTCAAGTGAATTAAGTTAGGTATAAATTCATTACTGTAGATGAAATAATACTCTATCAACAAGTACCAAAATTCTCCATCAAGCTTCCTTTAACACAATAATAGTAGATATATTTATAAACTAGTACAGTACAGAGTACTAAATAAATGTTTAGTGATATTCTGCTAAAAATATTATAACTATGAAGAACATTTTAATTTTCTTTTTTGAGAGGAGTCATCTAAAGTACAAATATAAAACTATCTTCCAAAATTTTCCTGCATGTGTATACTGAGAAATTATTTTCTTAAACACAGAGCAGGTCAAAGGCTTGGAAAAAAATACAGAAAAGAAAAATGATGAGAAAAAGATACCAATCATCATATTTAAAATATGACCAACTGAATTTTATTTTCGAAAACTTTCTGCAAGTAACTTGGCATACCAAATTCCTGTTAAATCTGAATGTCTATGTTCCTTTCTAGACAATTTGAAATAAAGATAATGCCTATATTTAGTCCATCACAAAGGTTTTATTAATAAAGCCCCTTAGGATGCTGATACTAAAAGGCCCCATCTACCAGATCACTACAAGTACTGGTAGAGGAAAATTACGGCCCTACATTTCACCTGCAGGTATTATCAATGCTGTCTACATTTATACATAGCTTTTATTAATGTTCTTATAATTGTGTGAGGAATTGTTTCCGTCTCCCCTCAATATTTCCAAGACAGCTTTTACTTCTTGCTGTTTCTCTAACTTCATTGATAATTACTTTAAGAATTATGGTTGGCACTAAACAGCGTACTGTCTGTATTTCCTTTAAGTATAATGACTTGGCTTAGTTGTTCTACCAATAGAGTGGTGGTTATATTTGGTATCCCACAACTATTTCCTTCACAAGAGTAGCATATTTTAGGTCAAAGTAAGCTCAAGCACAAACTCCTGGGAAAGTTTTTCTCCATGCTATTTTTTAAAGTTATATTCTTTTAGCTGCTATTTTGTGTGACCACTAAACTTATATAAGCACTAATTTTAATTAAAGAAATTCCATTATAATTCAAGATAGTATTCTCATTGTACAAAGAAGAAATGTTTTTTTTAAGGTAGTAAAACTGACAAGTTTTGCATCAAATAAGAAAAATTAAATTTTAAAGCTTCATTATTGTAACTTAAGGAAGGAAATGCTGGATGAGAAACAAGGAGGTAAAAGTCATTGTTCCAAAGTCATCGTTATGACTGAATATTTCAATATTTTTGCTTTAGGTTGTGACAAGAAACGAAGCCATCCTATTTTAATTTGCTAACTTAACGCTATACAACTTGTCTTATTAAAATAAAACAAACAACAAAAAAATCCAAGAGGTGGCACATGATATAGCAGAAAGAGTGATAGATTTGGAATCAGAAGACCAGCTTTGCAAAACTCCTTGTTTCTTGGACAAGCCTTTTAACCATTTTGGCCTCAGTTTCCTCACCTGTTACATCAATGGAACAAGTAGTTTCTAAGGTCCCTTCCAGATCTAAATATTCAGAGGGCATCATAGTAGAGGACACCATTTAGGAATAGAAAAAATACTTTCACCCCTTACTTTATAATAGCAAACATATACTGTGCCATATCTGTATAGATGAATATACTACTAGAAGAAGAGAATACCAAGCAATCTTACTCCATTGTTAACCATGGCCTCAAAATAAATGCCATTTGGACAAAAAACATATTTTGTTCTATTATATACTTGCTTACTGCTTTATTATTTCCCCCATTCTTTTGCTACACCTGTTAATAAAACTAATGCAAGGACCTATATCTCTACATAACAAATAAACTGCCAACTTTCTTTTTAAACAGGAAATTCAATTAAGCAAAAATGTATTTAGCAATAATATGCACTATATTTAATGCAGGAGACTGAAAGAAAAAAAATAAAATAGTGATTTTCTGGCATGTGAAGTGAGGGTAAAAGGAAGTAGATGCAGGCTATACATATGCCAATTCTTCTTTGACACTTCTCCAAAAATGACTATTTTTCTGCATTAACAACGAACAATACCTCCTTTGTCAAGATGGCAGAAAAGAACAGAGGATGAAAAATCAAATATCTCTGTGTTTATATAGTTCAAAATAGCTAACAGCAATAAAATCCTTTCCTTAATTCAAAAATTATTTCTGCAACACATAAATACAAACATTAATGATGTATGGCTATTGACAGATCTTTTATAAGGAGAGACCTTCAATATATTTATTAATCTATGTATGGGTGTGTGTGTGTGTGTGTATGTGTATATATATTTAAATCCCCAACTTAAGGAACCAAAAAGGGAAATTTAAGTGCAAAAAATGGAATATAATGTTTGCTGTTCTCACTTACAATCCCTTAACTTGCAAATATGGTAAGATTCACACTTTTCAAATTGTACTTGAAGCTAATTTGGCATTGATACAGTCATGAAATATTATTATAAATTTATTGTTATTGTTGGGTACCAAAAATAAAACCGTCTTCTTGGCAATTTGGTGTCACCTGAAATTACAATTCATGTTCATTTCCAATTACTTAATGACTATTCATAGAATTTTTTAGTTAACAATCCTATCTAAAATAAATGTTATATTTATTACAATACTCATTCAAAACTTCACTCTAACTTCTAAAAAAGTTTCAAGCTGTCTTGAATACTATATAACTTTTGGGTTGCTGTCATTTTAAATATATCTATGATGGTCAGAAGCATTTGAATATTTTCTAACATATAAGAAGTGATGTTGTTTTTATATTGTATTAAAGAGTAACACGAGGATATCTTAGAAATTATAGATAAAATATTAAATCTCTGAAAATATTCTAGTTAAAATGTAGCAGCCTTTTAAATCAAACTATAAACATGAAAAATAAATTTTTATATTGCTATTTAAATATGTATAGAAAATATGTATAACCCTGCAGCTAGGTTGGTGTAGTGTCTAGAGTGCCAAGTCAGGGAGACTCCTCTGGCTGAGTTAAAATCTGGCCTCAGACACTGGAGAAAGAACCAGCAAACCACTCTAGTATTATTTGGGGGGCAGCTAGGTGGCGCAGTGAATAGAGCACCTGCCCTGGAGTCAGGAGGACCCATGTGACCTTGGGCAAGTCACTTAACTCCAATTGCCCTACCTTCCCCCCTCCAAAAAGCAAAAAGAAAAATCTAAAAAAAAAGAAAGAAAATATGTATAATTTTTTAAAGATAATATTGTTATATTTATTATTTAGTCCAAATTCAAAATTCAAAAAAAAAATCTTACAGAACAAGGATTTTTTAAGTTTCTCTGTATCTGTATACTGTTATGCTTTCATTTACTAGGACTAAATTACTGAACATTCACCCATGTGGAAATCTATGAAGTTTGCAGAAAGAAAAATCAAGAACCCTAGTTTATTGAAGAAATTTTAGGCAATCCAAAAAAGAAAATAAATTTAAACCTTTTATCTGCATGATCTCTGCATCTGCATCACGTCATATACTTAAAGATATCTACATCTATGTTATCTATATCTGTGTATCTCTGGTTCTATCTATCTTTTAATAATAATTAACTACTTTCTTTGATGTGTGCTATATACTATAATGTTAATTAATTGTTCTATTGCCCTTAAAACCAAAGTTGTTATAACAATAAACACTGAAAATCAACTTAAGATTTTTTGGGGGGGGCTGTTGGGGGTTGAAGGAACCAATAGATCTGAATCTGTGATTTTCTTAGAGTGGGGAACTTCAAGAGTGGAAATTTCCTTTAGTCACGTAGATAAGAAACTCATAAGTAATAATTGTAAGTCATAACTTACAATTCTAAAGACTCAAATGGGTACTATAAAAACTAAGTGATATGCCCATTTCACACACCTAGTATGTGTCAGAAATAGGTCTTGAACCCAGGTCATCCAGATCACAAGGTTGGCCTTTTAACTATAATGTTTTTTCAAGACAGTAAAAGATGAAAAAAGTACACATGTCAAGTTTCTGAGGTTAAATCATTTTGATATTTTATTCAAAACTATGTTTAGGTATTAATGTGCCTCAGTCTTATTTTTTTTTCATAAATGTTTAAAATACAATTAATGCCTTTCCAATTTTTCAAATTTCAATCAAAATTTGATCAACCATCTTAAAAAATAGCATTGAACTGGGAGTCAGGAGACCTGGGTTCTACATCTGGCTCTGAAATTAACTGGCTGTATATCCTTGGGGATGAATAGCTGGCTTCTCTGTGCCTCAGTTTCCTTGTTTAATCTTTAACAATCCATTTAACCCTGAATTTCTATTACACTATGTGAATTTTGGCATGTAAATATCTACCAACCACAAAAATAATGACACAACTATACTGACATCAAAGTGAAAATTACATCTACTTAAAACAACTTGCCTTGACTTATTTAAAAATAAAGTCTTCATATAATAACAATACATTCAACATTTATAAAGGTTACGTCTTACTGAACAGTAAGATCCAACCCCAAGTTAGTCTGAAAATCAATTGATTCTTAAAAAATAAATTTACAAAATAAAATTTAAATTAAAATGAGAGTGATAGACTGCAAAACAAGTCATTCACTATGTCGTTCCCACATAATTTCAAATATAGATGTTAACATTCATCTTTTACAAACTAACCTTGCTCTCTAAGTATTTTTGAGAAAAAAAGTACAATTTTATAGCACAGAATTTTAAATTAAGACCAGTGGTGGGGGGAAAAAAAAAACAACAAAACACTGGACTCAGATTCATAAGACTTGGATTTTAGTTGTATCACCTTGGGCATGTCACTTAACATAAAATCTGTTTCCTCAACCACAAAATGAAGTAATTACTGCCAGGCTTATCTCAGAGAGCTGTTATAATGTCACATTTGATCCTTATGTGTGAAAATGCTTGGAAAAAAATAGAAAGCTTTATACAAACGCAAGATACTAAACTACTGTTTTAACTAAATGTAAGGTACAAAAACTATGAATGCAGTTTCTTTGGTTTTGCAAAATGACTTAACTTTACCAGACAACAGACAAAAAAACTTCATAGAGTTTTACTGCAATGGTGAACTACCCCTGGTCTCAAATGATTATTTCATAAGTTATATACTACTTCAACCACTGTAAATCACTTAACAACCAATAATTCTAAACAGGATGCAAATACTAGTAACTTTCCTGCTACTAACAACAAACTTGTATTTTAAAAAATTGTCTTCTCCAAAACAATAAAATATTATTATAAAACAAATCCCTAGCTTTCATACACTCTCAATGAAGCTTATCAAACATAAATTCTGGAGCTACCCAACTCAATATTACCAACACCAATGTTTGAGGGGACCAGTGGTAAATTCACTTTAAAAATCACCACACAGATTAAATGAGAAAAAAAAAATATATATATATATATTTTAATGGACATACCCCATACTTTAACATTATTTTCCTGGATTATATGGTCCAGCTCACATTATTAATTAAATATAGTATACATTGTCCCCTGACTTGGTCATAAGACAAGGACAGGTCTATCACACTTCCAAAGGGAACTAAAAATTTTCAAGTCAGCTGCATTGATTCCTAATTTTCTTCTCTTTTTTTTAATTACTTCTAAATATCATATTTAAATAACCTTGATATCTCTATAAAAATATAGCTTTATCCACTGGAAATCTGCAGTTTATTAAGCAGTTTATTTTTTCTTAAAAAAAAAAAAGACAATTCAGGTTAAGGCTATACTAAATTAGGTACACTAGATTCATTAGAATACAAACACTTCAGAATTCTCTGTCACTCTCAATTTTGGATCTGCATATCTATGAATACAGGGCTATCTTCATCTGTTTCTGAACTCATGAAAACAAGACATGGTAAAGTACCCAGAAAAAGCCATATGTCATTTCATTTTCTTGATCAAAATACATAATTATCTTTATACTTGTTAAGAATTACCCATAAAATATTCTTTATTGATCTTATACCAACTTACACAACAATCTCATCTGTTCAGATAGAAGCAAAGCTACTAAGTTCATCTGTTAAATTTCATATCTCAAAATCAAGACTATTTTTTTTTCAAAGGACTCTGTCATTTTAGATAACTTAACCACCAAGTGAGCAATTAGAAAGTGTATGTGGGTGTATTCTGCAATCACAGCTTTCTGTACAACCTAGTTCTATGTTAAATTCCAGATCCATAAGATGCTCGAATTATTTTATCTTGAACATTCAAAGTGGAAGATTTATCAGAAGCCAAACCACATTAGGAAATATGAGTCATGAAATAAAAATTAAGGCAACTTCTATCCCTTACTGCATCACACTAGTTGAAAACACCAGAACACACCACCCAATAAATAAGTGATCTTGTAATTGTAAAAACTTGTAATACTCAGAATTATTTACTGAATGTCAAAAAAGAGTCATAGGAAGAAGTTTAGGCTTAATATCGATTTCCTTTAAAAAAATACATTCTTTCAGACTTTCAAATACCAACACTATTAAGAAGTTAATGTTAAATCATACAAAAAGAAACTTTTGAACTTGTCTCTGTAAGCAGTAACTGCCATCAAAATGACAGATACTAAAGTTTCCCTAAATAACACAGGCCATGAACCAAACTAGAATAATGCTTTACTACAAACAGTCAAAAATCAACTGTAATTCTAGCCAGAATACACCTCACATTACCCCCATCTGAAATGATGTATATAACCATTAAAAATGAACTAGACTGTTATTTTCACTGTTGTAAATGCTATGCAGTACAGAAAACATCTCACCTACTTAACTTTTTTCCTAACATTTTATTATGAAAATGAATGCCTGATAAGACATTTTCATTTCTTAAAATTTTAAGATAAGTATTTAGTCATTATTTATTGTGTGCTATCTCCTTATAGAGAAACAATTCTAAAGTTCTACAAAAGCATTCTTTCAGAAATAGACTTTCTGAAAATAGAAATATACTTGATATTGATTTTGATTTAAGAAAAACCTCAAACTCCTGCTGAGATGTTTACATACATTCAAAGGACACCAAAAGTTTCCTAAATTAAAAAGTTGAACTGACTTTACTGAAATAGGTACAAACTGTCTGCAGTTAGTAAGCTCCTTCAACAGAGCACTTCAACAACCTTTATTTGAGTCCTCTCATTAAAAACAGTTTTGCCATATTAGTTAAAAATACAATTCTCTGAGGCATTTAAACCAAGACTTACCTGTGAGTAGTCAAAGTCAGAAAGAGGGGCTATGCTCTTGATGTAGTCTGATCGAAATTGGTTGTCTGGGTTGGCCAATGGAACTGGGGGTATTAAAGTGCTCATTGCTGAAACTATTGTCTAGAATTGGAAAAAAAAGGGAAAAAAATATTAGCCTGGAGAAATAAATGTAACATAGAGAGCAAAAATATAATCATCCAATATGACAATAAGATAAGACTTTGATCTACATCATCACAGAAAGCAAAATATTTTGTTTTCTCCAATAAGCAGACATTAAACAAAATAAAATTAAAATTTATTCTTACCACAATCGCATCTTTAACGTTTTTCCGGATGTCCAGTATTTTCTGTTTCTTTTCTCTGTATTAAAACAGAATTATTAACAATTTAATTCATCACTTCCATCAACTAAGGAGGATTTAAAAATCTTCAGCTATTTCTTTGGCATTTAAACCTTCAACATTTATTCACTGCCTTGTCTCTGCAGCAGGTATCAAGTGCAGCAACAGCTGCTTTTAATTGTGTCAGATAAGTCCACCAAGGCAGTTAACTGAAAAGCTTTTTTGGGGGAATAAATAACACTCCTTCCCTTATTCCCTGTGTATGTTGATTATTTCTTTAATATGTGTGTGTATATATATATATATATATGTATATGTATATATGTATATCTGCATATGTTTAGTCATAAGTAGTACCCTGAACATATATCTAAATTTAACTCAGTATAATTATAGCTACAAACATTAAGTACACAGACTTCTACACATATATGCATAAACACCTGTCCAAAACATGTGTTCTCTCTCTAATATATGGCAACCTGTATGTATATATAGAATATTTACTATCATAAATCTATACACACCCAGCATATTTTTGTAATTATATAAATAAGCTGAAGTTCATGGTAGCTGAAAGATAATGATCTAATTATTAAGATACATTATGGATTAATAGAAATTTGGGAAATCGTCCTCAAGACTGTCATTCTACAGCCCAAGGCTACATGATAATCAATTACATTCTGTTGAATGTTTCCTTTTGAACACTAGGGGAAAAACAAATTTATTCTGTCCAGTCATATATGCCTTGATACTTATCTGCATCTTTATATCACAAAGACATAAATAGTGAATATTTAGTAATCTGCTATGTTAAAAAGTAGTCGCCATGTTGTTGCTACATAGGGGCCTGTGAAGCCACTGCAGTAGCAACAATGTAACATACAGTAGGGGGGATGTAAGGGGGAAAATACAACCACAAATTTTTTCTCACTTAAAAAACTGCCTGGGCCATACCACAAACTTATCTATATGGGAAAAAATAGTTCTGAGCGGGATGCAAGAATGTCACAAGGGGTATGCAGCTTTGAAGTAAAACAAACAAATAAATAAATAACTAGGATCACTTCTTACTCTGGATTAAATCCATTGACGTGCAGGATCCTCATTTGTTTGACAATAGTGCTTTTTCCTGACTCACCAGCCCCTGCCAAGAAAAAAAAATTATATTGCAATAGGCGTCTTTCTATCATTGACATTTCTGCAAGCAAAACAGGATTGGCATTCTACACTCACATGCACACACGCATACATACGTGTATTAATCACGGTAGGATTACAGGTCATTCCAGAGGGGCTCTACCATCTTTCAAGCTCACAGATACCTTAATCACCAAACAAAACCCGTCCATGTTTCCAGGAAACAGCCCCCCAGCTTAGCCGCCCCCCCCCCCCCCGCCCCGCCTCCAATGTCCCGGCTAGCTCATTGCTTCTCTCCGTTTCCAGCCGTGGGAAGCTCCGGCAGTCGCATCCCCCCTCCTGCCTTACCCAGTAAAAGCAATCGGTGAGTCGCTTTATAAGCAAGTCTCTCTTTCTGCAACTGCTTCTCTATCTTTTTGTTGGCCTCTCGTCGTTCTTTTTCGTCGAGGCGCTGGTCTTCCGTCTTGCTGTTGCCCAGACACCCCATGTCTGCCCTCTGGGTTGGATGTCAGTCAGACACAGTTATGTATTTATAGAAAAAGCAATAGTGATTTCTAGGTTCCCTGTGGCGGCTTCTCTCTTCCCTGCTGCTAAGATGGTCTCTCGGTGCTTCCCGATCCAAAGCAGGTTTTTCCCTCACCCACCCCCCACCCAGCCCCCCCCAATGAAAAAAAGAAATGCAAGGAAGATCCGAGAAGAGGGATGTTTTTAAGGAAGAAAAAAAATCTGCAGCAGGGCTATAAATAGCATACAATGGGGGGGGGGGCTTCTGGAAAAAAGCCTAATGCTGCGCTCTCTCCCTCTCTCTTCCCTCTCCACCGCACACACACAGGCACCCAGACACACTCCCTGTATTCCCTGTAAAGCTCTGTCTCTGCCTTCCTCCTAACTCAGCACTGCCTCTTTCTGCGAGACCAGGAAACAGCCCAAAGACAGACCCCCGAAGTGCGGGGATTTCCTTCTCTTTCTCCCGTGCCGAAAGTCCGCTCTCGTCCGTCCGCCTCTCCCCCTGTTCCCTCTCCCTAACGCTCCGCTGCACCTCCAGAGAGGCGATATCCACGGCTGGCACACAGGCGCGCACACGTACCCAGTAGCACCCTCTCGGTGTGAGTGAATGAGAGCACAATCAAAGCGCAGCCTCCCAACCAGCGGCGCTGGCTCGGTGTCTGCCCAAGCTCAGCACTGCCTCTCGCTGCCGGAGAGGCGAACAGCGAACATGGCATTCTCGCTCTCTCCCCTCCCCCTTTGCCCAGCCTCCCCTCCCCTAGGATTTCACTCTAATTCCAACTGCATTTTTTTAAACTTGGGCGGAGGGGACGGGGACTGAGGAAGAATGTCAGTCAGGGCCCTGATGACCACCCTCAGAACCCCCCCTCTGCCCCCCGCCAGACAGTGATGGAGAATCTCTCGGGCGGGTCAATCCTGGCCCCGCCTCTTTCCCCCAAGGTGGGCGCCGCCTGCACCCGGGCCACCACTGGGCTGCCGCCCCCTGGGTTCTGCTCCTCTGCAAACTTCACGTGGCCCTGAAGCAGCAGGAAGCAGAAAACCAAAGGCGGAGCTGCTTGCCTTCCACATGCAGTGTGCAGTGCGGGTGTGAGGTAGACCGATCCATACACACAAATCAGGGACCGAAATACACACACACACACACACACACACACACACACACACACACACACACTAAAGGGCTCCGCCTGCAGCTGATGCACAGAGGCATCTTGATATGCGGTGTCATTCCGTTCAGGAGTCTGGGTAATTTTGAGGGGAAACAAAAGCAAAAGAAAACAAAATCACCCACAAACCAGTCTCCAGAACTGATACTGAAAAGGTCTGTGGAACTGTTCTGCAATTCCGGCGTAAGTGGTGAAGGGAAGAGACTGCAGGGTGACCAAATGCCGTGCGGGATCCCCGCCCCCAGCCCCATCCTGCGACTGTCAGGATGCCCCCCGACGCCTGAGATTGATGTATTTTGCCCGGAGAATAAGATAAGAGAGTGGGCTCTACCGCCCTCCTCTGCACCTTTGCCTTGTGTCTGGAACCACCTAGAAATTAGCGTACCTTTAAAACTGGTGAGGACTACTTTAGAGTAATAGATATGGTATCGGAGGCACAGGATTTAGAGTGTTCACTGGTCACATGACCCCCTTTGTTCTCTTAATTTCCAACACTTCTTGCGTACCCAATCCTCCACCTCTCCCTTTCTACCTTCCCCTCTTTCCTGATTAAATCCCCCATCTTTCCTGTACAGTGCCTTCCCTTTATGGATTTTAACAGCTTTTTCCAATGCTTTATGGAATAGGGTCCCATGGCCAAGGGACTGTGGAATGGATAAAATCAGAACACTTAAATATGATTTTCAACTTTACTAATAAGGATGTGAGACTGGTCAGTCAGTTAACCCCGCAGTGTCTTAGAAGGATCATAGGATTATAGACGAAGAACTGCAAAGGACCTGAGAAGAGATCTGGTCTAACCCTCTCATTAAAAGATGAGGATACTGAGGCACAGGGAGGCTAAATAACGTGCCCAAACCCACACTGGTAGAAAACCCCAGAGGAGGGATGGCCAGGTAGCACAGCAAGTAAAAGCACCGGCCCCAGTGTTGGGATGACCTGGGGATCGAATCCAGGCTCAGACTCTTAGCACCCACCCAGAAACACCTGGCCGTGTAACCTTGAGCAAGTTACTTAACCCCAATTGCTTAAAAAAAAAACCCCAGAGGCTTTTCAACTACTGCATTACCTACACCCCTGTCTCAACTAAAAAGGGGAGTCAGATGTGAACATGAGGGTCACATTGTTTTTAAAATCACAATGTTATAAATCTTTGCATTTTCAGGCAATAAATGTTAATAAAACATGTTTTGGTTATTTATGTTATTCAGTTATTAGATGTGAGCAACACATTATGAAAGGGTGCTTTGGAGTGGAGTCAGCACACTTGTTTGGGATTCTGACTCTACTCAACTAGCAGTTATCTATGGCAAGTGACTTCCCTTCTCATCTGCAAATTAAGAATAATTATACTTTCACTACATACCTCACACTGAAATACATCACTTTCTTTATTCTTCCCAGGATAGTGGATTTTATGAGTATGAGACATTGCTTTGTTGAAAGAGATCACAACCCTTTTGTGCCTTAGTGGATAATCTTCCTGAGCTATGGCTCAGAATCCCATCAGCCTATGGCCAACCTGGTGACAAACCTCTCTAGTCTTAGGTAGGCTGGTGATCAGATGGCTGATGAACAATCCACCACCTGCCCCTTACTCGAGCTTTCCATCCTGGAAAGACTAGCCAGAGCTTGTGTTCTATTGGCCTAGCAATAGGTTTTACTGGGCACTGTAAACCTAAAGCTATAGAAATATATTTTATTATTCCAGTAGACTACTAGGCTAATGTCATCAGATGATTGATACAATAAACCTTAGCAGCAGCAAAAGCTGCCTTCATGCTGCTAAATCCCAGTCTAATAAGTAATAGAGAGAGAAGGGAATGGCGTCATAAGACAGTATGATCAATATAAAGTCAAGGACAAGCCCTACTGACTAAATGTTGTTGTTCAGTAGTGGTCCAACTCTTCCTGACCCTCTTTGAGGTTTTCTTGGCAAAGACACTAGAATGGTTTGTCATTTCCTTCTCCAGCTTATTTTACAAATGAGGAGACTGAGGCAAATAGGGTGAAGTGATTTGCCCCAGGTCACACAGTTTGTAAGTAAGTGTCTGAGGGTGGACTTGAACTCCAGAAGATGAGTCTTCCTGATTCCAAGCCTGTACTCAATCCACTGTGCCATCTAGCTCCCCACTGACAACAAGGCCTTCAGCCAAAGAATAGTTCAATTAGGTTTCATGTCAAAGACTTAACTAAGGATATATATCATCTTTGATAAATAGGAAGCAGCCTGATGCAGTGGAAACAGTATTGAGTTCAGAGTTAGAGGATCTGGACTGGAATCTGAGCTCTGCTTCCCACTACTTGCTACTATTTGTAAAATGAGGAAGTCGGACTACATGGTCTTTAAAGTACCTTTTGTTTTAAATCTATGATCTCATGATAAAAATCAATAACTAAAAAAACCCCACACACAGCAAACTATAAATCAGGGGTTCTTAAACTTTTCTGTCATGGGCCTCTTTGGCAGTCTGGTGAAGTCTACTATGGACCCCTTCTCAGAATGTTTTTTTTAAATGCATAAAATAAAATACACTCAAGGAAACCAACGGTATTGAAATAGTTATCAAAGTATAAAAAAAAAAATCACTGACTCCAGGTTAAGCACCCCTTCTTTAAAGTATCCCTGTTGACATAGGCAGACATACATTATAACTTATGAGCTGGATTAAATGATGTAATCTTGTGGGAAGAGACCAAGTTAGAATCTGTTCACACATGTCTGCAAGTTTACAACATTAGCCTAGCATAGTTTGATGAAGGATAGAGCAGTAAGGAGGTTAAATATGTTATACAAAATAAATGTGTAGAAGAGGACATACGTAATGAAAGTGGTTTGCTTTGTCTAATAAGCAGTCCAACATGTCGATGCAACATGTCTGCATATGCATATACATTTATATCTGTAAGTCAAGGACATTGAGTAGTTAACTCCCTCAAGCTACCCAGACTGCAGCTACCCAGCTATACTCATCTATAACACAGAATCTTAAAGTTGTCTGAGGTTTAGACAGATTAAGTGATTTTTCCATATGTCACACAGCTAATTGTTAAGTGTTAGAGGTCACATTTAAATAACCAGGACTTTCTGACTCCAGGTGTGGCATTATCTCTACTATGCCATGTTGTCTCTATATAGATATACAGGTATACACACACATATATATGCATATGAAGCAAAAGGCAATAACACAAAATTGATACTTCTTATAAACAATAGTTTGAAATAACAAAAATTACTCTTATTATCATTAATAAACATTATTAGTCTAGTAAATTTTGGGATGGAGATTATAGGGATAAGGACCAGACCTGTGATGTCATTAGTTATAAGAAAGTCCAAGATGAGGAAATTAACTCTACCAGTAGACACTGGCACCTTCAATGCAATTTGAGAGTCTTTAGTGGGTTGCTGCAAATACTGTTAAATGACCACCCAGGATCACACAGCCTATATGTGTGAGTTAAGATTCAAACCCAGGTCTCCATGGCTCCAAAGTCACATCCCTCCTCACTAAGCCATTTTACCTCTTGAAGGTTATTAGGCTAATAATAAAATTTTGTTTTCTCTTTTTATATTTCTACTTCTTAGATTCACAATCCAAGCAATATTTTTTCCAATATAAGTGATAATGTTTGTACTATTCACTTTCTGGCATGTGTTATTTGATTTCTCTTAAGAACAAATAATCCACTATAGGATACAAATGAAATTGAAGTTTGGAGATGGAAGAAGACAAAGAGATTATATTCAGAAATAATCTCATTCAGGTGATAAAAAAATGCCAAAAGCCTAGTTCTACCTGCAAAATAGCCTAGGACCCTATAGTACCCTAGAAAAGTAATAGAGAATTCTTGATTCTATGGAACATACTTTGCATACCCTGCTTTACACTGACAAAATCTTAATGCCAATCAAATGATTTTAAAGTGTTATATTAAGGGACTCAGGAGGTAGCACCTGATCTCGGAAGTGATTCATGTTCTTGCAGCTTTTTAATGCTCTTTTCCTAGTCAATTTACTAAATACTAAGCTTATTTATGTATATCTTGCTTCCACCTAATACAATGTACTAATACAAAATACTGTTTCATTTTTGTCTTTTTAATCCTGAGGCCCAGCAAAATGCGTAGCACATAGAGAACAATAAAAGTTTGTTGAAATAAACTGAATATCTAAATCACTGATCAAGAAGAATCTATTAAATATTTCTTCTATAAAAATATATTCTCATTATTCAATATAACAACACAAAAAAGGGTTAGTTTAGCCAGTATCCTATTAACTGGAAACTAATAAATACAGCCTTTCCAAGCATATATATTATGTAAGAATAACTGCTGTTCATAATAATGGACCCAAGGCAAGATCCTGAAGTGCCTTCTGAATCATTAATTATTAAATTATGTTCAGCACAGCTCTAGTGTTTTATGTTTCATTATATTCTAATTCTTTGAAAACTGGTAAGCCACATGTGGCACATATGGTAACCTTATTAGCCCAAATGCCATATTGCTTTACTCAGGTTTGATAACAATGAGTTTACTACAGAGATTTCTCACAACTCCATTTACTTTTCTGAGTCTTCCTTTTTTCATTTCTCTGCCACTGCCTTTGTCTCCTCTGCCTCGTCACTTGAAGTTTGTGCTACTTACTACAAAGACCTATTAACAATTCTCCTTCTTTTCCAAATCTCTTTCTACCTCCTTTCCTCCATATCCATAATACTTATGTGACTAGATTAATTAACAGGAAAACAACAACATATTTTTATTCTTATCACCTTCTCTGCTCAAAAAAAGATCCAATTATTATCTCTCTCACATCCCTTGCACCCAAACCATTCCACAATGTAGCCTCAGTTTATCTAGTCCTATCTCTAACTACTCCATGAATCAAACAAAGCTAGTCTACTCACTATGCTCCATCCAAATAGGATTGTTCATTCCTACTTCTCTTTTTAACTCCTTTCCATCTACTCATTTTTTTTTCATTTCTTCAAGATCTAGTTCACATCTCAATTCCTCCAGAAGACCTACATCCAGAATCATTGAATCTCAGGTTTGCGAGGGACTTCAAAGGTCATCCAGTTCAACAGCCTATACAGGAGTCTTCTTGGCAGCATCCTCAACAGGTAGCAAACCTTTGCTTGAAGATGTTGAGGGAGGGGGCTATTATTATCTCCCTAGGCAGGCAATTTCATTTTTAGATAGTATTAGTTGTTTAGGCCATTCCCCCCTTCCTTTAAGCAAAATCTGCCTATTTCAAACTCTACCCTTTGTTCCTAGTCCTGCCCTCTGCTTCCAGGCAGGACAGATCCAATCATGCTTCCATAAGAGAGTTCTCCAAAAACTTGAAGATAATGTATCATGTCTTCCACTGTCTTTTTTTTTTTTTTTGCTTTTTTGGAGGGGGTAAGGTAGGGCAAATGGGGTTAAGTGACTTGCCCAAAGTCACGTGGCTAGTAAGTGTTAAGTGTCTGAGGCTGGATTTGAACTCAGGTCCTCCTGACTCTTAGGCTGGTGCTCTATTCACTGCACCACCTAGCTACCCCACTGCTATGTCTTTTCTTCAGGCTAAATATCCGGGCAATATTCATGTGACATTTCCTCAAAGTCCTTTATTCTTTCTACAACTCTTCTCTTTATGCTTTTTATAATCCCAATGCCTGCCATTTTCTCTCTTCACATTCTCAGCTCTTTACAATCTGGTTCTGAAATCTTTCAACTGAAACTGCTTTCTTAAAGGTTACCAATTATCTATTAACTGACAAATCTGATGGACTTTTCCAATACTTACTTTTTTTGAGCATTGCAGCGTTCAACACTGTTGACCACCCCCTTCCTTTTAGACACACTCTAAGTTTTTATGACATTCTTTTCTCCTGATTCTTCTTACCTGCCTGGCTATGCCTTCTCAGTCTACTTCGTTATCCTTGTCCCTCCCTCTCTTTATGAGTCTAACCTAGGGATCTATTCTTGGATTTTCATTTCTCTTTATAATTGCTCAGTGATCTCAGCAGCTCCCCTATATTCAACAATCACCTTTATGCAGATGAGACTCACGTATACATATTCAGCACTATTTTTCCTCCTGAACTCTAGTCTTATATTACCAATTGCCTATTACCAGTCAACATTCAGTCAATTAAAAAGCATTTACTGCCTACTATGTGCCAGACATCCTTATTTCCCCATAGTTAGCACATATTTCAACATATCCAAAAGAGAATTCGGTATCTTTTCTCCCCAACTCCCACCCCTTTTCCTAACTTCCCTATTTTCATCCTTCCATTCCCCCAGGTTCACAGTCTCAGTTGTTATTCAGTCATTTCAGCCCTCTCTAACTCTTCATGACTCCATTTGGGGGTTTCTTGGCAAAGATATTGGAGTGGTTTGCTATTTCCTTCTGCCACTCATTTTGCAGATGAGGAAACTGAGGCTGATAGGGTCAAGTAACTTACCCAGGGTCACATAGCTAGTAAGTGTCTGAGACCAGATTTGAACTTATCAGAAGATAAGTCTTCCTGATTTCAGGTCAGGTGCTCTATCTATTGCATCACCTAGCTGCCCTTCCCAATCTCAGAGGTAGCCTTTCTTCAACTCTTTTGTCAAATCAGTTGTCAAATCTTGACACTTCAGTCTTCATATTTTATTAGAAATAAATCACATCAATCTCCTTCTCTTAGAAGGCCTTTTTAGGCCCTCATCACCTCTGACTTGGACCACTGCAATATCTTTCAGTTTCTATTATCTCTAAACCATCCTCTACACAATTACCAAGATGGTAATCTTAAAGCTCAGGTCTAATCACATCACTCCCCTCTGAAAGACATTTCAGTGGCTCCCTCTTATCACTAGGATAAAATACAAGTCTTCTTCTTTCTTGCTTTTGGTTTTTTTTTTGGGGGGGGGGCAGGGCAATAGGAGTTAATTGACTTACCCAAGGTCACACAGCTAGTAAGTGTTAAGTATCTGAGGCCAGATTTGAACTCAGGTCCTCCCGACTCTAGGGCCAGTTCTCTATTCACTGTGCCACCTAGCCACCCCATAATACAAATCTTCTTTTTAGTTTTTAAAAACCTTCACACTTTGGCCCCAACCCATCATTTCAGGCTTACTACATGCTACGTTCCATGCATTCTATGATCCTACCAAATTGCTATAAGTTCCTAACTATTTCCTGAGCCCAACATTTTATTTCTAAATTTCATGGATGGACAGGCTATTCTTCCATGTCTGGAATTCCCTTCTTCTACCTCATACAATTCTTACCTTCCTTTAAAACTAAGCTCAATTGCTACCTTCTAAAGAAAGCCTAACCAGATTTCTCCTCAGTGTTCTCATCCCCTAAATATTACTTTAATGTACTTCTTCATATTCTGCATTTCCTAATTTGTGTTCATGTTATTTCTTCCCAAAGAATGTAAGCTTTTTGAGGGCAGAGACTATTTTATTTATTTTTTTGTCTGTAGCATCTAATGGCAGCACCTAACAGGTGTTTCATATTTTTGAATTGAATAGAATCATCCAGCTCTATCTTTCCCTTCTCTGACTCTTCCTGATGTTATTTACTTATAAACTCATTTTGTCATTTAAGGCCTTTATCTAACTCTGTAATAGAAATCATTTTCTCAATTCAGCTGTAAGCATCTTCATGTCAGGAATTGGCTTAAATTCTGACGGTAATGGTCTTTGATTCTGCCAATTACTTTTTCATTCCTCGTGATTATCTTTTGCCACTATTATTCTAAAAATTCATCTTTCTTTTTTGGATTTATGCTGGGAGCACAAAAGGATATTTCCTGCTAATTGCATACACAGAAGGACAGACAAAGACTACTACTTAAATCCTGCCCACTTTACAATTCTCCATTCCACCAGAGGTGTGGAGATTCCATTCTTACACCAAGGGAGTAAAGATTTATGTGTCTGAATTTCACTGTCCAAAACTGACTTTCTCAAACCCCCACTGTAGCATAGGGCTGATGATTTCAAGCCTCTAGTATTCATAACATGGGGGAGAGGATACAGTGTTCTTTTCCCATCTCTGTGGTTAAGAACATCAGGGTACAAATGGATCAATCTGTTATTTCCTTCAAAGGCTGGAGGTGGTGGGCTTCTTAGTTTTAACTTGAGAAGGATACCCTTTGATATTTGCAGCTGGCCAGAGAAGTTATGACTGTCCTTCCAAGAGAAGAGCAAAAGAGGGGAGGGTAATACCTCTGCCCAGTGCCCTCTAGAAGGGTGAGAAGTGTTGGTTTCACTTCTAGGGCTGTATCCCAAAGAGATCATATAAGTGGGAAACAGGACCTATATGTACAAAAATATTTATAGCAGTTCTTTTTGTTGCGGCAAAGAATTGGAAACCAGGGGGATGCCCATCAATTGGGGAATGGCTAAACAAGTTGTGGTATAGTAGATGGACTTCATAATAACCTGGAGAGACATATAAACTGATGCTGAGCGAGGAAAGCAGAAACAAGAGAACTTTGTCCACAATTACAGACATATCGTATCTGTGACGACTCCCTTTGATAGACTGGGCTCCTCTCAGCAATGCAAGGTTATAAGACAGCTCCAAAAGTCTCATGGAAAGAGATGTCCACATCCAGAGAAAGAGCTACAGAGTCTGAATGTAGATTGAAGCAAACTCCTTGTCCTCTCTCTTTTGTGTTTTATTTTGTTCCTCCTTTCTCGTTCACTCCATCGGTTATATTTCTTTTTTACAACTTGACTAATGTTTAATGTGAAGGTACTTGTAGAACTATATTGGATTGCATGCAACCATAGGAGGGGGGAGGTGGCAGGAGAGGGAGAAAATTTGGATCTCAAGGGATTGTGGAACTGAACGTTGTAAACTAAAAGTAAATAAATACATTTTTTAAAAAAGAAAAAAGAAGTGTTGGTCTCCACATGATTGCTTCTATCATTCCAATTCATCCTACATTTTCTGATTTTTTCCAGTTATCTTTCATGGAATATTTTATCTCATGGCTTCTATTTTTCCTATGTAGAACTGAAATGGGAGGGAAAAAATAGGTTGTATTGCCTTGGGAAACTGTACAATTTTTTTTAATGACCTCAAGTTCCCTAAAACAAAGGCCCATTTTTTTTTAACACTAACAGTCTTCATGGCTTCAAGTAATGAAATATTATAGTCCTTTAGAACTGAAATGAAGGGTTACCCAAAGGGCCACAGAGAGGATCATGGTTATTGTGAACAGGTGCAACATGTTACAAATGAGGAATTATGTAGGAAAAATATGTGCCTGGAGAAACAGAAGGAGTAGTCACAAAGTTAAAGTCAGGGATCAGGAATGGCAGAAAACCTTCATGCAATGCTAAGAGAAAACCCTCAGGATACTTGCAGGACCTTCTGGGGGCGTCATATGGAATGAAACAGATGAGAGTCACACAGGTTTAACAGACATGGACAGGTTGTGAGCACCCACAATGATAAAATCAGAGAACCATAGAGTCTTTAGACACTTATTGACCATAGCAAGATTGGAGGGTCCTTGAGAGCAAGGGAAGGGGAATTAGAGAATTTAAAGCCATGTAGAACTTTCAAAATCATCTGGTCCTAGTTGTGGTTGTATAACGTTGAGGACAAGATCACAAGTAACTCATGTTTGCTGCTGCTGCTTGGTGCTACCAACAATTATAATAACAACAGGTGAAGTATTTCATCTCTTTTTTTTTTTTAAAGACTCACCATCGGGTTTCCTTCTTTCCTTATATTCATTATTTCATTAAGCCTCACAACAATCCTGTGGTTTACTAAGGGTATTATTATTCATATTTAACAGATGAGGAACCTGTGATGGAGACATTAAATGATGTATCTATAGTTGTAATTGTTCATCATTCTTTTTCGAAGAGTACAAATGACGTCATGGGGTGGTGTCTTGACTTGCTCATGAATTGGATTTAAGGGAGAATTGCAACAAGTCATCAGCTTCACTCTCTCTTCCAGAGTCATCAAAGTCCAGTGACAAGAAAAAATTACTAGCAATGGTCCAGGATACACTGGATGATCTTGGCTACTTTGATGTTTGACCAAACTCTAAGCACTCTAGCTGCCTTTATGGCACACACGTATGGCATTCAGGAAGGACTGGCACCTCTGGTGGGAGGGCTTGCTGAGCCCTTTCCAAGGCTGCTCGTCCACCTTTGGTGTCTACCCATCCCCTAGCTCTTACCTAAGACTCCAAGAAGCTGCAGCATGTGTAGAAGCCACACTCCAGTAAAACCATCTTGGCAGATGGACTAAACAAGAGTGGGGCAACTAAGAAGTTTCAAACCCATCAGTGAATTAGGGGGATGTCTACCTCAAGCATGTGAAGTCTTCCCATGGTGGAATGGGCAGATGAGACCTATGGTCAAATAGCTGATGTCAGAGATGGAATTTGAACTCAAGTCTTCTCCACTCCAAATCTGGCCCTCTATCCATTACAGGCACAGTCCACTATTCCATCAGAGTATTGGAGATGACCTAGTTCTACTTAAGCACTTACCAAAAAAAGATTGAAGATTCCTCAAGGGCAGGTTCATTGGATTTATTGTTAGATCATTTCCTCCTAAGGTGCTAGGTTTTTTGTTTTAAAACAACACCTACACCAGAACTATGTATAACCATCAAATATCTTTTTATGATAAAGATGACAAGGCACTCATTAAGCCATCCTTTCAACTACGGTTAAAGATTATGTCCTTAGCACTTAAACCACATTTAAGTTTTTCAACATGACTGAAGTCAAAGAGGCCCTAAAGAGTTTGTTCAGTGGGCAAACCACAGGCCCATTGCTAATGTCTAGAGAAGCATACAATCAATAAATTAAGGTACAGTGATTTTTCTTAGCTTTATATTCCTAAACCTTATTGTTTATTGAAGGGATTATACTTTGATTTGAAACATTACCACAAAAAAATATTTTTACCCCCTGAGGCTAGCTACCTTGGTGAAATAAAATACTTTAGAAATGAAAGCATACAAATGAAAGCAT
This sequence comes from Petaurus breviceps papuanus, assembly GCF_028583685.1. Taxonomy (NCBI): domain Eukaryota; kingdom Metazoa; phylum Chordata; class Mammalia; order Diprotodontia; family Petauridae; genus Petaurus; species Petaurus breviceps. The sequence continues at coordinate 20,500,229 of NW_027186304.1, forward strand.
ACTTTCTAAGAGTTCTTATCAAGAATAAAATCCTTAACAAAATTAACTTTTTGAACAGGTTAAACAAAAGCATAACCTCTGTCTGTGTGTGTATAACCCTTCTTTTCCCTCTCTACATCCATCTCTATAAATCTATTATGTATATGTATGTGTGTGTATATATACCATAGACATACACACATGCATAAATGTAAATATAAGTGTGTGTGTGTGTGTGTGCGCACGCGCGCGCATGTACGTGCAGTAAGGTAACTCCCTCTACCAAGGCAGATCAACAATTTTCTCTGCAACATAACAATCCTAGCTGCTCAGGGGCACTGAGAGGCTAGATCTTTTGCCAAGGGTCACACAACTAGTATGTATCAGAGACAGGAACTGAACTGAGGTCTTCCACTCCATATCTAGTCCTCTTTCTTCTTCTCTTCAGACATTAGCTACAGTTTTCTTTAGCCAAAGCATAGGCAGCCTCATATACTTTCCCCACACTCCTCTGATTGCTTAGCTAAGCACTGCCATTGCTGATAATAACTCACAAATGGTGACAGTGAATGCTCTGATAAAACAACTTATTTATCCATTAAGTAACCCATGTGAACCTATTTAACACAGACGCATTCAAATTCAGTTTAACCAGAACATGTTCTGAATTTCCTTAAAACCACTGGATTTGGAGAGGGTGAAGTACTCCAAATACAGGTGGTTTGCCAAGAAAACAAATCTCTTTCCTTAGAAACAGTTATCAAATTAACTTCTAAGTATTAATGCACCTATATGACTAGAGAGCTGAACAAATTAAATATATATGTATTTCCTGTTCTAAATATGGCTGTTGAAAAAAAAAAGGAATACACAAACTGTCCCACACCAGTAATTTTTAAGGGTACTGCAATAACCTTACCATTTTAAGTTCCAATTTAAATCAACATTATTTTTTTCATTGGAACATTCAGTTGGAATCTAGTTTCATTTAAAGCCCTGTGGATGTGACTGGGTGTGTCTCCAATTCAATGGACTCAACAAAGAAGCCTCATGGGGTGTCAAAAGAATGCACACATTCAAAAACTTAGTGAACTTGTCAGAGCAGGTAACTACTGCCTCAAAGCTGTCCATCAAAAGTTAATAGCAAGATAACACAAAAAGTGAATCCTGAAAGAACGATGCCTCTTAGCAATACTTAGAACATTAACGTGACAATGATTTGGGGCTACTTTTTTGTTATTTGAACTAATTTAAAGTGAGTTATGATTATAAAACTGAATCCAAATAGAAGGCATTTTGTGTAAAAGTTTTAATTTTGGAGAAATTTCTCTGCTAATTTTTTGAGTTGCTAAAATGAAAGGTGGTTGTTTTTTTTAAATAAAGAGTAATGAAAGAGCATCTTCTTTACTCAAATTAACTCAAGATTAGGGAATCATGGATTTGAAAGTGAATTTTAAGAAATCAATGAATTGCTTCCTTTGTCTTCAGGCTGAACTATACTCTAAAACACCACCCCCAAATATGTGATAATCCATTCTATTTTTAAAGATGTTTAGAAGAAGAAATACCTCCCAAGGTAGTCCCCTCTCCCCTCATCTAAAAATGTCCATTAAAACAATAACATTATGCCTTATCTAAATCTTCAGTGTAATCTAAGCTATTTTCTTTTTTTTTTAATTTTTAATTATTTGTTTATTTACTTTTAGTTTACCATATTCAGTTCCACAAGCTTCTGAATTACAAATTTTCTAAGCTATTTTCTTATCCAGTTCTTTTTTTTTTTTTGCCTTTTTTTTGGAGGGCAATTGGGGTTAAGTGACTTGCCCAAGGTCATATGGCTAGTTTTTGTGTTAAGTGTCTGAGCCGGTGCTCTATTCACTACACTACCTGGCCGCCCCCTTCTTTTCCAGTTCTTGATGGAAATGATGCTTATTACCATAATTTAATTTCCTCCAAGTCTTCTCTTCTTTAGGCCCAATCATCTGATATTCTTCCTATATTGTTTAAACTCTTTTTTTTTGCCTAATTTTCTAATTTTTAATTTTCTTTATAACTTATCTCTGAGTCAGTCTAAATACTGGTGTTACTTTAGTTTCAGTAATCCAGGTATCCTGAACAATACACAGCACTCTGTTAATAGTTAGAATGGGGTTGAGCATAAGAAGAGATCAGAAGACCTCAGTTCTACTTGAGTTGGCCAGTGCCTCTAGGCTGTCCTGCCTCCTGTTTCAAAGGTGTCATTTCCCATAGCTTCTGTTCACTGCTCTCACTCACACAGCTACATTCAGAGACTATACACCTTTGGGTTCTATTTAGACACACATGTTCCAGGTCTTAATTGTCTTGAGATTTACCTCAATATAAAGGTTAATCAGGGCAGCTAGGTGGTGCAGTATATAAAGTGCCCAGCCTGAAGTCAGGAAGACTCATCTTCCATTGTTCAAATCTGGCCTCAGACACTTAACAAGCTTCCTAACCCTAGACAAGTCACTTACCTCTATTTGCCTTAGTTTCCTCATCTATAAAATGAGCTGGAGAAGGAAAGGGCAAGCCATTGCAGTACCTTTGCCAAGAAAACTCCAAATGGGGTCACAAAGAGTTTGACAATGAAATGACTAAACAAAAAGGAACAAAGGTCAATCAGTCAATAATTGGGTCAAGAAATAAATGGAAGTGAAATCCAATAGTAGTAGATCTTTCTGCTTGTATTCATGGGCAAAGTGAGTTTAAGATTTTTCCCCACAATTGCTATTGTGAATGGAGCACTATTAGCTTCAACATTACTGTATAAAATGTATGGAAAATAAAATGTATTTCATTCACTCTAGGTATGAAGAGAATAATATTAAAAATAAAACTGTTGGTATATATGCACAAATAGAACAATCAACAAAAGTGATGCCAACTGTTCATTTTACTTGGGATTCAAAATTCTCTTCTAACAAAAATCAGATCTCAGGCGAGATTTAAGTAAAGATCAGGTTAAGCCTAAATGATTTAACTAGTAATAATAACAATAAATGGATTTCAATAAGACTTGTGAGGTTTTGGAAGTACATGTGCTATGTGATGTGACTCTCACAACAACCTTGTGAGGCAGATACTAGAGGTATTATCATCCCCACTTTACTCAGGAAAAAATTAAGGTTAAGAAACATTAAGTCTTTTATAAGACACAATGGATACAGTGTGGCTATGGAGTCAAGCACACTTAAGCTAAAATTCAGCCTCATAACTTATCAGCTGTGTGACCCTGAGCAAATCATTTATCTGGTGTATACCTCAATTTCCTTGCCTATAAAATGAGGAAAATAGTAGCACCCACCTCTCAGGCTTGCTGTGAGGATAAAATGAGAAAATATTTGCAAATTTTTATGCAAATTTTAAAGTACTATTTACATTCTGGCTATTATTTATTATTACTATTAAGTAAGTAGCCTACAGTCACAGCTAATAAGTATGGGAAATGGGATTTGAACCTTGGTCTTCCTGATTTCAAGTCCAGCATTCTGTTCCTTATACCCACAGCCTCTCAAAAGGTCAAAGTTAAGAGTCAGGTGATTGAATTTTAAACAAGGAACCAAATATACTGGATGAAGACTGATAAATGATTAAAAAAAAAGAAAATATATACAAGTATATAGTAACTACTTAAAAATTAACTATTGCTAGTATATGTTCTACTGCATCCCACAACATTATGCTTTCTTCACTCTGTATGGTCAGAGAATAAACTTTACCTTAGAATACAGTATTGCTCTGATGTGTATTTACTTACTTGGCTGATGTTCTGTCTAAGCTGCAGCAAAAATACATCCTGCTTTGCAGTACTGCAGCATGTTAGATGGAACTGGCAGCTGATAATGAATGCAGCATCCACCCTTATCCAGTTCTTAAAACTGATTAGCAATTAAGTGATTGGATTCAACTCCAGAAATTTGTCCTTACATTTAAGGATATAAGTGAGGTGGTGTTTTTTTTTTTAAGCAATCAAAACCATAACCATCTTTTGAACCTCAAATAACCTTCGCCGAAATGAGAGCTCCTCAGAGGAAAGGACTTCTAGTGTGAATATAAAATAGAACCCAAGTTAGTATATAGAACATTCTTGACTTGTCCTGTTGATTACTGTACTTTGCAGAGTGTGGAAGAATCTACAAGGAGAACTGTTATTCGTGACCTGATACTGACCAATAATGTGTGCCACACACAGCACTTTTAAGTGCTTGCTGATTGATTGACTGATTAGCCCCAAAGTTAATGGGTAGATGGCAGCCTGGAGGAAGGGTTCTCTCAGATTTCTGCATGATTTTGTTCTTGGTTGAAGGGGAGCATCTCAAAATTGGGGCTGACAAGACTGCAAGAGATAGCTAATGTCCTGAATCCCAAAAGCCCTTGAAATGATAGAAGGGTGGGCTTAGGCTAACAAGATGAACTGCAATAGGGATGAATTGTAAGCTCCTGCACTTGGGTTAAAAAAAATCAACTGCATTAGCACAGGATGGGGGAGACATGGCTAGAAAGCAAAGTATGTGAAAAAAAAAAAGAGCTTTTAGTGAGCTGAAAGCTCAGTGTGAGTCAGCCAGCACTGTGGTAGGGAAACTAAAAGTGTTAGTGGGATCTCATGATGGAGAGAGAGAAGTGTGGGATCTAGAATGAAGGAAGTGACAGCCCCATTGCCTGCCTTGGTCCAACCACCTCTGAAATACTGGGTTTAATACTTGTTTTTACATTTTAGAAGTGATATTGATAAGACAGTAAGGCCGCATGTAGTGACAGCTAGAGAGACCGCCTTGAAACCAGGAAAATCCAAAATCAAGTATTGCCTCAGTCACATACTAGTGTTAGGACCCTAGACAAACCACTTAACCTCCCACTGTTCTGTGTTGCAGAGAAGATGTCAACCTACATCAGTAGGAAGAACTCCCTCACCTGGGAGTTTCTATGCCAGTGAAATCACAGGTCAAGGCCTAGTGATATCTCTATCCCTAGTGATAACCTAGAAAACATACAGAAGGTGACCAGGTTAGAGATTGGACCCAAAACACATGCCTTTATCAAGCATCTATTATACAATGTGTCAGGTATTGTTCTAGGCAATGGGAATGCAAAGTCATTACAATCTAATGGGGAAATATGCCTATACATATGAAAGTTGCAATAGATTTAAGCTTGTGGTCTACTGGGGAAGATTTAAAGGCCCCTAGAAATTTCAGAGAAATTCTGTGCTTGGAAATGTATTTATGAAACATATGAATGGCTGGTGATTATGCCCCCAGTTAGAGAGAGAGAATACTTTCTAACAATGGACTAGAGGGTTAGGATCCCGGCCCTGCACTAGGAAAAGTCACTTTCTCTGATTTGGTTTGCAGGGCTCTCCCTGAATGTCATGCTGGGAACAAAGGGACACAAGTAAATGCAAAGGAGAGGGTTAACCACAGGTGTTTATGAGAAATAAGTTTTGATCTTACAGATCCAGTCTTAAGCAGAATAAAGAGACATACTTAGAAATGGGTTTTGGCCATACCCATGTGAAATAAATGAGAAAGGGTGCAAAAAGACCCAGTTTATTCCTCTTAGACAATACTCCAGCCAAATGAGCAAGCTCCCTAAATAGAAACACAGCCATATATCCTGTCACTTCCCCTTTTAGCTTTCACTTCTTGGAGTTTCCTTTGAAGATTTGCATTTGAGGAGGGAACTGCTGATGTGGGGCTGCTATCTCGGCTGTGGTCTGTGGTCGCATTGTCAATGCAAGCCTTGCCAGAAGGTCTCTTACATTCAAATCAACAAGCATTTATTAAGCATTTACTACATGCCAGGAAGAGACAGGTAGGTAGTTCAGTGGATAGAGTGTCAGGCCTGGAGTCAGGAAGACCTGGATTCAAATCCATCCTCAGATACTTCCTAGCTGTGTGACCCTGGGCAAGTCACTTAACCTTTCTTTACCTTAATACAGTGGAGAAGAAAATGACAAGCCATTCCAGTAACTTTGCCAAGAAAACCTTACAGGAGATCATGAAGAGTTAGACACAGCCAAAAGGACTGAACAAGGACAATAAATGTGCCAGGCACTGCACAGGGGACTGGGGGTATAAATACAAGCAGAGAGCAAGAACAAAAAAAGGCGGAGGTCTTTGGGGAGCTTACACTCTAATAGAGCAGTAAACATGCAATAAGGAGCTACAAAGAAGCAAGCTATGGGAAGTGGGCGATGTTGGGCACAATGGCAAAGTTCTGAGAATGCAAAATGACTGATCTGGGGCTCAACATGGAGGCTCTGGGAGGATGTGAGAATGGGACAGAGGGGGAAGGCGGCCGAGGCAATCTTAAAAGCAAATGACAAAGTGACCTTTGGGGGAAAGGCAGCAACAGCTAGGGGGCCTAGGAAAGTCTTTAGGAAGAAAGTGATGCTTGAGTGAAATCTTTTTTTTTTTTTTGAGGGGGGAAGGCAAGGCAATTGGGGTTAAGCAACTTGGCCAAGGTCACACAGCTAATAAGTGTGATCAAGTGTCTGAGGACAAATTTGAACTCAGCTCCTTCTGACTCCAGGGTCAGTGCTCTATTCACTTTGACATTTGAGCTAAATCTTAATGGAAACCACAGCTACACAGAGAGATGGTATTACTCTTGAGCTTGTCATCACCCACAGGTGCCCCACATTCATGTTTATGAACTCTGGAATTCCCTTATCTGATCACAATCTATTGTCATTTAACCTTCCTTTATGCCTTACAACTGCAAACACAGAGCTCACAGAAAATCCCATCCTTCTTCCCCTTAGTTCCTTCCCAGGCCATCACCTCTCCAACTCTCCCCTCTCCCTGCCACAACACTGACCACAATCTCCTCCTTTCCCTTACAGAACCCTTGGTAAACAAGCTCAGCTCTAAACTCTCCTTTTTGCTCAAGACTCTTGACCCTTTATCCTATTTAAATATTGCCCTGTCAAATACCAGTCTAGTCTTACTCTCACTGTCTGCTGCCTTTGCTGGAGAAAATCACAAAACCATGCTGACTAGGTCCACTACAAACAATCACAACTGGGCCCTCACTGTGGCAAGGCAATCCTTTTTCAGTTCCCTCATTGATCACTATCCCACTCAGTACAGCAATTTTTCCAAACTGAATCTTTTCATCACTCTTCAAATGTTCCACACCTTTCCCTTCCCCCCTCTTTCTGAGAACCTTACATCATATTTCACTGAAAAAAATGAGGCCATTTGTGGAGAGCATTCTCTTCTCTCTTCCACAACATATATCACTCAGATGCCTTCCATTATTATCTCCTCCTTCACTCTTGTCTCACATGAAAAGGTGGCTCTTCTCCTGGCCAAGACAAACCCTTCTATGTGGACCTTTGACACCATCCTATCTTGTCTTCTCCAGCAGGTTCCCCATACCAATCATTCATTCTCTCACTTACCTTCAATCTCTTCCTGCCTACAGGCTACTTCCCCACTGCCTAACAGCATGGCCATATCCGCCCTACCCTCAAAAACCTCTTGGGATACCTCTATCCACATTTTCTTTTTTTCTTTTTTTTTTCTAAAGCAATGGGGGTTAAGTAACTTGCTCAAGGTTACACGGCCAGTTATTTCTGGGTATGGTGCTGAGTATCTGAGCCCAGATTTGATCCAGGTCATCCCGACACTGAGGCCGGTGCTCTTACTCGCTGAGCCACCTGGCCGCCCCTAAGCAATTGGGGTTAAGTAACTTGCTCAAGGTTACACGGCCAGGTGTTTCTGGGTGGGTGCTAAGTGTCTGAGCCCGGGATTCGATCTCCTGGTCTTCTCAACACTGGAGCCGGTGCTCTTACTCGCTGTGCTACCTGGCTGCCCTCTATCCACATTTTCATCCTATATCTCTTCTCCCTCCTAAGAAGTCCTTGAAAAGGCTTTCAGCGATAGATGTCCATACTCTCAGCTCCCTGCAATCTGGATTCAGACCTTATCATTCAACTGAAACTGTTCTCTGTAAAGTTACCAATGATCTCTTTTTTTCCCCTACCTAATGATGACTTCTCTGTAGCATTTGACACTACTGATCACCCTTTTCTCTTTGATAGTCTCTTTTCTATAGGTTTTTGTGACACTACTCTCATGGTTCTGCTCCTACCTATTTGACCTCTCCTTTAAGGCTCATTTGCTGGATCTTCATCCAGATCATGCCTGCTAAAAGTAGGTATCCAATTGGGCTCTATTCTGGGTCCTCTTTTCTCCTTCCTCTGCAATTTTCCTTGGTGACCTCATTAGCTACCAAGGATTCAATTGTCATCTCTATGCTGATGATTCTCAGATCTACTTATCTAGCCCTAAGCTCTCTCAACTTCCAGACTTGCATCCTCAACTTCCTACTGGGCATCTTAACTGGATACCCAACAGACTTCTTAAACTCAGTAAGACCAGAACTTAACTAATTTTCTTTTGCCTTAAATTTTTCCCTCTTCCTAATTTCCCTATTATTATAAAGAATACTGTTGGATCCCTCCAATTACTCAGGATCCCAATCTGTCATCTTTGACGCCTCATTTTCTTTCACTCCCCATATACAATCTGTTGCCAAGTTCCATGGTCAACGTTACCTTCTTCTCTCTGACCACCCTGACATAGGCCCTTGTCACCTCACACCTGGACTACTGAGGCAGCCTTCTGGTTGGGGTCTCTCCTTCTGCTCTCTCTCTCTCTCTCTCTCTCTCTCTCTCTCTCTCTCTCTCTCTCTCTCTCTCTCTGTCTCTCTGTCTCTGTCTCTCTCTGTCTCTCTCTCTCTCTCTCTCTCTCTCTCTGTCTCTCTCTCTCTCTCTCTCTCTCTCTCTCTCTCTCTCTCTCTCTCTCTCTCTCTCTCTCCACTCTAATCGATGCTCCACTCAGCTGTCAAAATGATCTTCCTAAAGCACAGCTGTGACCACACCATCCCCCCCCATTTAATTAACTCCAGTGGCTCTCTATTCCCTCCAAGATCAAATACAGAATCCTCTGTTTGGCATTTAAAGTCATTCATAAGCTGACCCCCTCCTCCATTTCACATCTTCTACTTCAGTCACTCTTACATACTGCAGTATAATAACACTGGTCTCTCTGCTGTATTTAGCTGAAGACATTTCAGGCAGGTAGGTGGTGAAGTGAATAGAGCACCGGCCCTGGAGTCAGGAGGACCTGAGTTCAGATCTGGCCTCAGACACTTAACACTTACTAACCATGTAACCTTGGGCAAGTCACTTAACCCCAATTGCCCTGCCTTCTCCCCTCCTAAAAAATAACAAAACTCTAATACCTTACATATTTGGGTGGCTAGGTGGCACCGTGAGTAGAGCACGGGCCCTGGAGTCAGGAGGACCTGAGTTCAAATCTGACCTCAGACACTTAACACTTACTAACCATGCCCTATCTTCCTCAAAAAAATAAGCAGAAGACATTTCATCTCTTGATTCTCAGCATTTGAGTGGATCTGGGGTGGAACCCCACCCAACTAGAAGACTTTACAAACAGAATCCAGTCTAGGCTAATTCTTGCCCCTAAGAAATAAGCCCCTGCCCTTAGAACCTTCCATTAGAATTTAGGGTAACCCAGTTTAGGAAGGGGTTACCAACCAGAGTGTTCTGGGTTCTAGAGGCAACTGAGTCTCATGATCAGGTAACATTCTCAGGAGAATGAGTTGAAGACATTTTGCCCAGCTTCTCATTAAAATGGACATTGATTGTTAATAAATCAGAGTTGATTGAGGGGATGGACATTTTAATGAGGAAGTGGGCAAAAGTCTTCAGCTTCTCCTGCTGAGAATGGGACCAGATGTCACCCATATCTGGAACTCTCTACCTTCTCATCTCTGCCTACTGGCTTCACTGGCTTACTTCAAGTCTCATCTAAAGGGCATCTATTGGGCAAGAAATCTATCCCAGTCTTATGTAATCTTAATGCCTTCCCTCTGAGATTATCCTCAATTTATCTTGCATACACACACAGACACACACACACACACACACACACACACACACACATACTTTTTTCCTTGTATATACTGTTTTGAGAGTTGTCTCCCACTTTAGATCATGAGCTCCTTAAGAACAGGGACTGGTTTTTGTTTGTTTTTCCTTTCTTTGTATGCCC
>NW_027186304.1:20515313-20546830 GCF_028583685.1 Petaurus breviceps papuanus
ACAAAAACAGGCAAAAGCCGGTTCTTGCCCTCAAGGAGTTCACAATCTAATGGGATCTGTGAATAGGTACAACCATTCTGGAGAGCAATTTGGAATTATACACAAAAATGTACACCACTGCTAGGCCTCTACTCAACAGAGATCAAAGAAAGAGAAGATCCTACTACATGTACAAAAATATTTATAGGGTAGCTTTTTCGTGTGGTGACAAAAAGTAGAAACTAAGGGATGCCCATCCGTTGGGGAATGGCTGAACAAATGAGAAATGAGAGAACAGATGACACGAAAGAGACATGGAAAGATATGAACTGAAGAACGAAGTGAGGAGAACTAGAACAATTTATGCTATAACATCATTATTAAGAAAAAGGAAAAATCTGGAAGAGTTGTGTAAACTGATGAAGGAATCAAATGAAGAAAACCAAGGGAACAAGTTATATGGTAACAACATTGTCCAAACAAATGACCATGAAAGCTGTAAAAACTGATCAATAACAATGACCATCCATGATGATACATACTGTCCACTTCCTGACAGAGAGGTGACAGACTCGGGGTAGAGAATAAGACATTAAAAAAACAAAACATGGCCAATGAGGGAATTTGTTTTGCTTGATTACACATCTTTGTTACAAGGAATTTTTTTTCCTATCCCCTTCCCTCACCCCCAAACTGGGGTGAGAGAAGGGAAGGAGATAAAATAGATTTCTAATTTTAAAAAATTTAATTTTAAAAAGACCAGTTTGGATAGACTGTAGAGTTTCATAGAGGTAAGTCATGTATAATGAATCTGGAAAGATAGGATTGGGCTAGGTTATGAGGATTTTTAAATGCCCAGATTTTATAGTTGATCCTACAGCCACTCAAGTTTCCTAATTAAAGAGGTAATATTCACAGACTTTCAATTAACCAGGAGGATAAATTGAAGGTATTGAGGATATTTAAACTGGAGCAAAGACTTAGAACTGCAGACTTCAAGTAAATGAAGAATTGTTCTATAGAAAAGGATTAGCCCTATTTTTCCTTGGCTCCAGAGGCCAGAAAATGAGCAGACATTAGAGGGAATTAGATTTTCAGCTCAACAAAACTATTTGTCTGTCCTGAAATCACTTCCCTTCTCTTGGTCTGTTTCCTCCCCTGAAAAATTAAGAGGGTAGACTCTAAGCTCCCTTTCAGCTCTAGACTCATGAACCTATGGACTTTCCTAATCATTAAAACTGTCCAAAAATAACATGGGCTGCTTCTTGGAGACGTTAGCTTCCTATCCCTACAAGAGTTTATATCACTTTTATACTGAATAACCACATACTAGGGACTTTCACAGAAGACTCATGTTCTGCAAGTCTGTGTTTCTTACTAAATTTCTGGGCAACCTATGATAAAACTGAATTGACTTTCTTGGTCTAAGAAACTAGTTCAAAATGCCCTCCCTCAGTTAATAAGATGTTCTTCCCACTCCCACCCCCCATACCTTTATCAGATGAGAATCCTTTTTGTGTATATTACAGAAGCAATGGTTCCATCAAAGGACCAAGAAACTTTTAATTCCACAATCTTAATGGTTCTTTTTCTTTTCTTTTAATTTGGCATGGAATCAAGACATTAGAAGCAAAACAGAAGTTCTTTCCATTCCAGAAAGAACTTGACTTGGGGGTCAGCAACCTTTTAGAAATGAAAGGTCAAGTTGCTGATCCTTAGTGAGGGGGCAGGTAAAGATGCTGACCCCTAATAAGGGGGGCAGATGGTGTACACAGTATACAAGGGTGACTCTCAGGACTTTTTGCTCAGAAAGAAAAATCCCTTAATATACTTCATCAATTAAAGGTTAATTAGGGTTAATAAGCTTTTCTTTTTAAAATGTGACTACTCCCTCCACCTCCAAAGCATTAGTGTGAATTACTTTAATCAGATAATAGGATTGCTAGAATGGATTATCATCCTTTTTACCAAGATCCTATTAGGAAAAGAATTGGAATTTTTATTGGGGGAAAGTAAGAAGTAAGTAATTTTAGAACACTGAAGGCAAATAGGAAGTGAGGAGACCACAGTGGGGAGCTTTGTACAGCCAGAGTAGTTGTCTCTAAAGTGGGGTGCACGATTAACCATTCTTGGTGGGTAGATGAATACCAGTCTATACTCCACTACTTCTCAGTGCTAATTATGGCCTGTGTCTACAACACAACTCCGTACCATCACTCATTTTCACACCTCCACTCAGCCTCCTTCCCTGGCTTGCCTTCCACAACTATACTGGGCACCATGTGCCTCACAGCAGAAAAGATAGAACTGGACAAGGCTGCCCTAAATAGATGCTCAGGTAATTTTCCACCCCTCCACTTAATCCCTTCACCAATTGCTATGCCCTTCACCCTGTGAAAAGACTCTGCCAACAGTAGCAGACTCTTTGCCCCAGGATCATGGCCAGTGAAAAAATATCTTACAATATGTATGGTTTATCTTTCAATTGGAGTGAGTAGTTTAGCATAAGCAGATATGGATGAGCTGTGATTATATTACTCCCCTCCCTTCCAAAAAATAAAACAAAACAAAACTTTTTTACAAACTTCTCAATTATTACCATCCATCCAGTCCTCTAGTTTTTCTTTCTTTCTTTTTTATTTTTGGAGGGGGGAAAGCAGGGCAGTTGGGGCTAAGTGATTTGCCCAAGGTCACATGGCTGGTAAGTGTTAGGTGTCTGAGGCTGGATTTGAACTCAGGTCCTCTTGATCCCAGGGCTGGTGCTCTGTTCATTTCGACACCTAGCTGCCCCTAGTCTTCTAGTTTTTCATCCTCATAATTATCCTTGACACTCTACTGAACTGAAATCGCTCTCTTAAAAGTTATTAGTAATCTTCTACCTGAAAAATCTCATGGCTGTTTCTCAGGCTTCGTCCTTTCTTTGCTTCCTGGATCACTTGATACTGCTGACCCCCTTCTCTTTCTGGAAACTTACTTTTTCTTTCTGAGTTGCTCTAACACTTTTCTCTTTGTATTCTTCCTATTTGTCTGAGCACATCTCCGTCTCCTTTGCTTAATCACCATTCTTATCATATCCTCTTGGGTAGGAAGGCTGCAGAATGGGTAAGAATGAGGAGCCTAGAAGCAGGAAGACTCATTTTCCTGCATACAAATCTGGCCTTAGACACTTACCAGCTGTGTGGCTCTGGGCAAGTCATTCAGTTTCCTCATCTGTAAAATGGGCTGGAGAAGGAAATGAAAAACCACTCCAGTATCTTGGCCAAGAAAACCCCAAATAGGGTCATGAAGAATTAGATACAATTGAAATGAATGAACAACAAGAAGAAATTCATACCCTCTAAGAGTGCCCCAAAGTTTTGTCCTGGGCCTCTCTCTTCTTTGTATTTTCTCACCTGGTGACTTTTATCACCTCTATGCAAATGACTCTCAGGTCTGTATATTCAATCTCAATCTCTCTCCCAAATTTGAGGCTATAGCGGCAAGCACCCCAGCCACCTCAAGGTCGCTGCCAACACAGGTTCTTGGATCTGCTTTGTTAAAGGAAAGCAATTCAAAATGGGTTAACAAGCTTACTTTAATCAGTCAAATATGTATCATTTACCTAGTTCAGGGGAAAAAGGTCAGCACCCCGAACTTCAGAGTATACAGAGAGAATTATCAAGACAAAAACAGATCAAGTAGACAGATTTCCAAACTGTCCAACCATTACATCCATACCAAACAACATCTGGGTTTCAAAGGGGGGGGGGGGGCCTGGACAACGGCTTTCCAGAGTTTCATCTGATCAAATCACAGAACACTTCTCAAAGTGAGCCCCAAAACAAAGCCTCAAATCAGGGTTTATATAGCCTTCTCCTGGCTCAGAGAATGTAACAATCTTATTGACTCACTGGCCAATCAAGAAGTATCTACTGAAAAACAAGCCTCCCACTCCAGGCTCCAGGTGCACTTTAGCCTAGAGGCAGGGAAGATCTTAAAAATTTACATTCGCATTACAGAGGCCCACATCATGAACTACTACTGCCTATTGGATCTTTTAATCTGTATGTCCTATAGTCATCTCACTCATGTTTCGAAACATAATTCATTGTCTGCCCACCAGAACCTCTTTTCATCTTTTCATTTTATTTGGAGGGAACTACTATCTTTCCTATCACCTAGATTTGCAACCGTGGCATCATACTTGACTCCTTACTTTCCCTCACCTGACATATCTAATCAACTGCTAAGAGTTGTCATTTCTCCCTCCATAATATCTCTTGCATCTAGTTCCCTTCTTTCCATTCACACAGCACACAGACTCCTAATTATTCTCCACTCTCAAATCTCTCCCCGCTTCAATCTATCTTATTACACAGTTGCCAAAGTGGTTTTCCTAAAGCACAAATCCAACCTGGTCTTCTTCCCATTCTGTAAACTACAGTGGCTCTCTAGATTCTGGTACCAAATATTATTTCATCTATTTCTATATCCATATTTTATATTTTTATTTATCCATAAAATGCCCATTTTATGTTAGTTTTATTAGGTACCTAATTATCAGTACAATAGGACAGGTATATAATTTATACAAAAGCAAATAAACACATAAGAGGGGTACATGCATAAAAAAAGAATTTGCTGACAGGAGCGACTAAACTTGAAAATAGTTGTGAGGGCATAGGGGTAGGAAATGGAAGGTGAAGAAGGGAGATATAGAGCAAGGCACTAACTGTGGAGCAAAAGCATTTCCCTTGTCCCCCTTGCCTTCAGCCTCCCCCAAATGAAAATTATCATCTGTAACTAGCTCTAAAATATAATGTAGTAATATATGTGAACACTGTATGCCAACATTTGTAGATGAACTATAAAATTGTTAATTTAATGTAATCCAGAAAAGTTGGTAATAAGAAATTATAAGATTTAAATTAAAAAAAAAACACAACTTTTTTTGTTATGGAATAGCACTTGTCTGGGGGTGGCTAGGTGGTACAGTGAATAGAGCACCAGCCCTGGAGTCGGGAGGACCTGAGTTCAAATCTGGCCTCAGACACTTAACACTTACTAGCCATGTGACCTTAGGCAAGTCACTTAAACCCCAATTTCCCTGCCTTCCCCCCTGAAAAAAAAAAAAAAAACACTTGTCAATATGTCAATATTTAAAGAACTAAAATCAATTTGCAAATGCAAAACAGATTCAAATCCATTTTATCTCCTCACCACTTACATAGGTATATTTTTCTCTGAAAACTGAAATAGATGTTTTTAAGTTTGAAATAGGAACAGCAGTAGCCTGTTTGCCTGATTAATGCATTTACACATACACAATATGACCCAACTCCAAAATGTAAAAGCAAAACCAAACATTATTGATTAGAACGAATCACCCAACCCTTTATCTTGGCAAATTAGAACCACTTGTGTCATTGAGTGGTCTATAGCCAGGTTAATTATTAGTACTACAACATTTCTTAGAAGATTTCCATGCATTTATTGGGGATAATTTAAACAAGTCACTTATGCATAAAGTGCAAGCTGTGTATGGCAAATTAGTACTTTGTATTAGTCATTAAACTGAAATACTTGGGTTAGTAAGCAATTGGAAGAGTGAAAATGCTTCTTCTGAGCCTTCACTGACCTGAGTGATGACACAAATTATGCCTCACATTTGCACGGTGCTGTTAGGATTACAAAAAGGCTTTCCTCACAACAAGCCTGTGAAGAAAGTAGTGCAAATATTGTCCCCCTCCTTTTCTAGGTGAGAAAATGAAGTGCAGACAGAGATTTGTCCACAGTCACATAGCTATCAAGTATCCTTCTTTTGCTGCTAAGCTACGGTGCTTCCTTCATTAAAAACCAATTTTAAACCTATTGCTTCAGAGTTTCTGGGAAAAAGTGCCAGTTTCGTTTTGTTATTGTTGTTATTTTTCTATTCATAAAGCAAGAAAAATAACCCCAGTCTCACTTCACGGGCTTTTGGGAGTGAGAATACAAACAGGAGGTAAGAGTTCTCTTTGACAGCCTTTCTTATGCTACGGCTTTCCTGTTCTGGAATGATTTATTTTTCTATATAAGATTGACCTTTCTACAGTAAGATGAGCTTGAGATATAAAAGCAGATACCTCAGACTCTGAAGACCCCCCAGATCATCTGAGACTTCAATTCTGGAAACAACAGCATAACTTCAGCTTTAAAATATGAGGGCTAATCTGAAAGTAATGACTCTTAATTTTCCCTTTTAATCATTTGGAATTTAGAGACGCTGACAACACTGAAAGTCTTTCAGCAGGTAGTAGTTCCTGCTTAGCCAGAATAACTGGTGAAAATAGGAAGTTATCAGATGGCACTTCCTCTCTGCTCTTCCCTTAACACATTAGTCTCAAAGGGTGACCCTATCACTTCTCTTGGGCTTTTGGATCCCAATTTATCTCTTCAGGGTTCCTTTGTCCCTTTCCTGGGGGTTGAGGTGGGGAGGGGGGAAGGGTAGATTTGTTAAAGAATGCTCATATAATTAATAACTGAAAAAATTCTCAATGAAGTATCTTTACCTTCTATCATTTCCCCTTAATTATTCTAACAATGTATAGAATTAGAGACCTCACAAAATGACTGCTTTCCACAAGCATTGTGCATGTGAGGCACCTAGACACCCACTTTGTCTCTGAGCTCAGGTTTTCAGAGAAACTTCAACCATGCAACCAGACCCTACCTCACTTCTGATGCTGACAACAGAGCCACCATACATTTTCTTCAGTCTTTTGTGACTTAAAAATGGAACATTCTGTCAAAAAGAACAGCAACACTGTTCGATTTCTATTTTCAATTAAATTTAATTCAACTGACATTTATTAAGCACTCATTGTATATCAGGCACTGTTCTTGGTGCTAGGTATCAAAAAACAAACAAAACCCAACAAAATAGTCACAGTTCTCAAGGAGCTCTTACTTTATTGTGTATGTATGAGATGGAGGGTGGAATAGAGAGGACATTAGGAGATTTGACACTGTCTGAACTTCATTTTAAGTTATGTAGACTAATGATACATAATGTTAACAAATTTTAAAAAATACCTAGGGGGCGGCGAGGTGGCACAGTGAATAGAGCACCGACCCTGGAGTCAGGAGGACCTGAGTTCAAATCCAGCCTTGACACTTACTAGCCATGTGATCTTGGGCAAGTCATTTGACTTCAATTGCCCTGCCTTCCCTGCTCCAAAATAAAAAGACATAAAAGTAAAGAAAGAAAGAAAGAAAGAAAGAAAGAAATGGTAGCATCACTTCTTTAATTGGACTATTCTTTGTCAGTGTACTTAAAACTTGGGAAAAACTTTTGCTCTAAACTAATACTTAGAAAAATTATGCAAATAAAAATTATACAAATTACATTTATTTTAATCTATGTAATTCTCCCAGTGAAGGTAACTAAAGAGCCACCTATGAACAAGAAAATAATTAAAATTCATATTCTTTTCTTCTTGGTTTTGTATACCCATTTGAAATAGATTCCCAGAAACGGTTCCATCGAGTTTCATGTTTGTTTTTCATTCATTTGCAGTTATGGCCTAAAAATACTACCTAGTGTACTGTTCCAAAACCTACTTTTTTACAATGAAGAAAAAAAAGCCAATATGTCTTCTGGAAGATTGAAACATGAATTGTTGAATCAATATAGGTTTTGTGGTATAGTGGACAGGGAAATGGGTTTGAAATCAGAAGATCTGGTTTGGAATTTCCACCTATGTGACCCCAGAAAGACATTTCACTTTTCTAGACTTTCTTACCTCATTTGAAAAATGGAATAAGGAGAGGAAGGATGTAGATTAGATAACAATAATCTATAAAGCAGTTCTTTGAGGCTTCCAAGGCATTATCATCTCATTTGATCCCCATGACTTTGGGAAGAAAGTACTACTGTTGTTAACCCTATTTTACAGATGCTTTCTAGATCTGAATCTCTGATTATATGATATCAACAAAGTCTAAAGGTTCCTTCAATATACAGCCTTTTATACAGCAGGACCCCAGCTATATCATAATATCATTTGGGCTTCTTAAACACTTTTATCATTCTCAGCTGAGGTGCATTTGACATTAGCTATCAAGGCAGGGTGATCAATAGTGAAATCCTGGAACAGAGCCATTGCACTGCATCTAAGAGAGGTTTACTGTCCTATACTTCCATTGAGATGGATACTGGAGAGATCAGATGCTTACAGGATGCAAAGGGCCCAGGAGGAGGGGAATATAAACCTAGATTTGGACTGTTGGAAAGAGATTGGAGCAAAACATATTTGATTCCCTGTAAGCAGATAAATAAATGTACCTCTCCCTGTACTTAGCTCTTTTGACTCTTCTTCCTAATTCTTTGCAAGTAAAAGTATTTGGAAGAAACAGAGTCAGATTTACAAAGAATATGCGCCTATGTATACAGCAGTTATGGCTGCAAGGAAGTAGTTAGATGCATGTGATACTTAGTCCTGTTTTCTTTTGTCACTTTTTCATATAATAAATAGGGATCTTCTTTAATAGTATCTAACAAGAACAATGAATTTTGATAGTTTTATTATTACCTCTAAGATTCTATCCCATATCATCTACTCTTAAACTAATGTCATTAGGTCTGAAGTCTTTAGTATTTAAAGTAAACGGGCTATAACAGATACACACATATCTTGCATACTGTGGATTTGGCATCAATATTCAGTCTATAAAAAATGAAAAAACTACAAAAGCCTTAGGTCAAAGTCAACAAGGACCCTCATTGTAGAAATAAAATTCTTGCTGAGGTGGCAGAGAACCGATACAGTGGAGTGGTAGAAATCAACACGACCAAGCTCCACTCTACAAAATTCTAAGAAAGATCTAGAAAATACACCAGACCAAATCTTGATGGAAAAATCCAGAAAAAAAAATGACAATGAGTGATGATTCCAGCCCAGCTTGGCATAAGGAGACAGAGGGGTCTTCAGACTTCTCTGCAGAAGGGGCCACCCAGAAGTACACCTTGAGGGGCACTCCAGTACCCAGGGAGAGTCTGTGCACTGGCTAAGAGGAAGTCCCAGACTCATACTGGGCTCCACCAGACTCATGCTGGGGCACCACAATCAGGACATGTGGCAACAGGAAGCTTTGTTGCCTACTATGTAGTTCTGAGTCATAGACTGAGGGTGGACTAAGAAGGAGACCTATGTAGGGGAGTGGCATTCCCAGGTACAGGCCCTAAGCAGTGTACTAAGATAGAAGGAAGTTCAAAGCTACCAGCAGCAACATTGTGGCTCGGATTCTAGGGAGGTTCTCATTTTCAGCATCTAGCCCAGTCTGCAGATGATTAACCAGGGCAAGAATGATGATGATGATGATGATGATGATGATAGATAATATTTTGTTGTTCAGTCATGTGTAACTTTTTGCGACATGCCATTTATAGGATTTTCTTGGCAAAGATACTGGAGTAGTTTGCAATTTTCTTCCTCTGGTGGATTAAGGCAAACAGGTTAAGTGACTTGCCCAAGGTCACACCGCTAGTAAGTGTCTGAGGCTGGATTTAACACAGGTCTCCCTGACTCCAAGCTCAGCACTCCATTCACTGAGCCATCGAACTCATCTAATATTTATATAGACCTTACTATGTTACAGGGACTGTGCTAAGCACTTTGCAATTATTATCTCGTTTGATCCTCACAACAACCCTGGGATGTAGGTGCTATTATTATTTACATTTTACAGATAAGAAAATGGAGGCAAACAGAGGTTGGGACTTAGGACCAAAGGGGAACCTACAATTCTGCCACTCTGAATCCATCCAGCTATCCAGCTGGCTCACTGGGGGAGAGTCCAGAAATATTCTACTGATGTTCATGCTAAAACCCAGGTTAGAAATTTTCAGAGTGGGAGGCTAGGTAGTGCAGTGAATAGAGCACAGGCCCTGGAGTCAAGAGTACCTGAGTTCAAATCCAGCCTCAGACACTTAACACAAAAAAACTAGCCATGTGATCTTGGGCAAGTCGCTTAGCCCCAATTGCCCTCCAAAAAGCAAAAAAATAAAAAAAGAAATTTTCAGAGCTCAGACGAGAGGACCAGCAATTAGTTTCTGTCTGTACTCATACCACTCTGAGAACATTGAAAACTTGCAAGTCCCCAGCTTGTCCCTGAGATCCTGGAATAAAGCAATATTCAATATGTGGAGTCCAACCCTAATATAAAGTCTAAAGTCAGGAAGTAGGCTGGAAAAATGTGCAAACAAATGAAAAAAGGAGTCTACCATAAAGAGCTCATATCATGGCAGGGAAGCTCAGAAGTAAATGCAGAAGATAATGACTCCAAGCAAAGCCTCAGAAAAAAACTCATTCTGGGCAAAAATTCAACTAGGATTCCTGGAAGAGATGGAGCAAGAATTTAAAAAGGAATTCAAAGGGTTTTAACAATGAAATGAGAGTACTTGAGGAAAAAAATGGAAAAGGAATGAGAGATGTAGAAAAAAGAATTGGAAAGAGAATGAACAGTTTGGCACAAGAGGTATATCTCATATTCATAGCAGCACTTTTAACACGAACAAAGAAGCAGAAGCAAAGTCAGTGCCTATTGATTGAGGAATGACTAAACAAGCTGTGGTATATAAATGTAATAGAATATTACTGTGCTGCAAGAAATGAGAAATATGAAAAATTCACAGAACCATGGGAAAAGATAGGAACTGATGCAAAGTCAAGTGAACAGAACCAAGAAAATACATACATCAGAACAATAAAGTGAAACAGAAGGCTGTGGAATTGTGGCAAAGATGAGAAAATATACCTTATTCCTTCCTTTGAAAAGATGAAAAACTATGGGTGGGGAATTTTACAAACACACACACGTGTGTGTGTATACATATATATATATACATATATATATATATATGGATATATATATATATGGATTCTAAAAGACAGAAGTGGGACAGAGAATAATCCATGAATGTGCATAAACAGAATGTCATAGAAGATGACTACCAAGAAGGTAGTTTTTGTTTGTATGGAAGGGTGTAGGAAAAAGGGGGAATAATTTGAAGTAAGCCTGAAAAGTTAGGTCAGAGCCAGGTTGCTAAGGAGTTTAAATGAAAGTTGTTTGTATCTGATCCTAGAGAAAAAAAGGCAAAATACTGAAGTATGCATTATAGTTAATCCTTCCACATTGCAGGGGTTAGGGGTTAGCCCCTGTGATCTCAAAAATCTGTGTAAAATTTTTTGGCTCTCCCTTCATATCCAAGAAGTCTGAATTTTTCTTTTTCTTTTATAGGGTGTTCATATTACCTTATTGCAAAATTTGGGTCGATGTTATATAATATTATACATATATTTTATGCATTTTTGAGTTTCTAAACTTTTTCTGTGTCATTTGCCGGCCTTTGTGTGTCATTTGTGGCTTCTGCAAAACTCCCCCCAAATTCCCATTTAATTTCTTAAGGCTGACCCATGATATATTGAAACCACAATGGAGAACGTCACAATGTAGAATGGATAACTGTATTTACTTAGGAATAACTACTTACTTGATCAACTGACCCCTCTCCTAAGTGGTCACAGGAACTCCTTTTTTTTCCTCCAGCTGCTAATGCTCAAAATATCATTGACTTTCTATTCTTATTTTCCCTAGCTTCTAGATAGCATCCCAGTCCCCTGTTCCGATACTTTCTCTCTCCCCAGCTGCTCTCAGCTTAAGGTCAGAAAGTCTAGAAGCCAATTCAGTCTCTGCTGCTTACTTGAGCTCCATCCGGGGTACAGCCTTCCAAGCTTGTATTGGTTTGATCAGCTATGGTCAGACACATTGTATTTTGACCCTAACAAAGTGATGCTATTGTCATCCTCTTTGAAAATGAAGGGCAACCAATCAGCCTGTGTGATCTTAGAAGGGTCACTTATGTTGTCTGGGCCTCCATTTCCCATAAAAATAAGAGTGGTGATGCAGAAAACCTCTAATATCCCTTCCTCTTCAAAGTCTTAAGATTTTACATTACTGTGATGAAAGAGCCAGTGGACTTACTGAGTCTCTTAGAAAATAGACAAATCTTACTACACTCTTTTGTGCACTGAAACAGCTACAATCAATCACCTGGACCTACTTTGGTGTCTATGTGTAAGAAATAGAGTGAAAGAAAACAGGTTTAAGTTTAAAAATAAAAGGCAAGAAGAAGGTAGTGGTCCAGGGAGACTTGTATCTTTTGTAACATCTGCTTCTTGTGACTGTTAGTGAGGAAAGCTCCTAGAAAACCTATGCAATCCCACCTCTAAAAGTCGGTAAGAACATTTAGGATGAATACATATTTCTAGGATATATATTTTTTTCATCTCCTTAGAAAAATATCACATGGTTTGGGATTACAGTAAAACTAAAAGGAGGAACCATGTAAAGGAAGGAGAGAACACGAGGTCAGGAGTGAGGTGCTGGGGCTGTCATAGCACACGGTGCATTAGCTACAGTTAACCTCTTTAAACTCATGCCTCCAGGAGTAAAGAGGCAATGTGTGAGACCGATGTCTAAACTGCAAGCACCTATAGTTCTGAGTAAAAAACTTACTGAAGTTCTGATCCTTACCCTGCTCCTTGTTTTGCTTCAGAAGGCTGTGATTGACATCTGTTTTTAGGTGTATTTTTGTTTTGTTTTGTTTTCTTAAAGACTGCTTCTTACTGATCTAATATTATTTTCTTTATAAATACCTGTAGTGGTTAACTCTGTCCTGTGTATTTCCTTATGCCCGTTTGTTCCTAGCATAAGGACATGGGTCAGTTCTAGTAGTCACACAGGAAAGAGCGGCATTTCCCAGTACAGGGCTGGGATCTCAACCTTTTAGTCCATTGGCAAAGAGTTTTCATGACAATGAAATAAATGTTTGTAAAAATGAATTTTTTTGAAGACTCTCTAATTGGGGGAATAATCATATTATGTTTCATAACTCTACTTCAAGGGCAGAATTACTACTAACTTGGGTCTTTAAATCTGCCTGATCAGATCACAAGCCTGCAAACCCTGTGATGCCTAGGATTACACCTGAAAATAGCAGTTGCTTCAGGGATGGGATGATTGAGGTGAAAAACAAGTCAGAAATAAGTCAGAAATAGTCAGTAATAATAGATTGTAATAGAGAGTCAGTCAAGGCTTAAGGCTTATGTGTTTTCAGATAGGAAGCTCTGGGTTCCTCAGCCCAGGATCTCTCATCGAGGCCTCCCACTCTCCACCTCCCCACCTTGCAGGCCTATTCCTATTGCCCCAGGCCATAAGAGTCATAGCCAGTGACTTTCTCCCTCTCTCTTTTTGCTAGTTTATTTCCAGAAATGGGAGGTCCTGGCATCCAATCTTAGAAAGGTTGAAAGGCAAGAAAGAAAAGCAGAATCTCTAAAACTATTGCAATAAGGGTACATTGGAAGATTTGTTTTTGAAATCCCAAATTGAAACTCTGAATACATTTTCCATCGAAACAGAATTATATCTGGTATTGAAGTTTCCCTAGTAGGCTTTTGTGGGGTGATTAAAGAGACTTCATCTCTACAAATAAGTTTTTTTTTTTTTACTTCATTCAATTCATTTCAACTAACATTTATTAACTACTTACTACTATAGGCAAAGCCCCATGTTTTGAGTTT
The DNA here is from genome assembly GCF_028583685.1 of Petaurus breviceps papuanus. Taxonomy (NCBI): domain Eukaryota; kingdom Metazoa; phylum Chordata; class Mammalia; order Diprotodontia; family Petauridae; genus Petaurus; species Petaurus breviceps. The sequence continues at coordinate 20,528,891 of NW_027186304.1, forward strand.
TTTGTTCCATCTTTGTAGTACTAGCACCCAGCCCAGAACCCTATTCATAGTCATTGTTGTTTGAGAAACACTTGTTTAATAGAATCAAGCTTATTGATCATATAAGATCATAGATTTGGGCCAGAAGGGACCTCAAAGGTCATCTAGTCCAATACACTCGTTTGAAAGATGAGGAAAGCGAAGCTCAGACACGTTAATTGTCCAAGGTTACAGGGGTTCTGTGTAGCAGAGGCAGTTTTCGAACCCAGGGCTGTTAACCCTTCTTTGTATCCCAAAGCCTAGTACCATGCTGATACATAATAGGTGCTTCACAAATGCTTGTTGATTTGACTTTGGGTATTTAGTATACCCCCCAAATGAATAAATTAGCATATTTGAAAGCTGTGAGAAGACAGGACCACCTCTATACCTAGAATTATTAGTGACAGAATACCTCTGAGGTCAACAAAGCCATCCTGCCCCTTTATTTTGCTTGAGTAGGTGGGAAGGCTATCTAGTTTACTCTGGAAGAACTAGGACAACAGATGACTCAACTTTCTAGGTAACTCATTTATCTTTAACACTCATTACTGTAAGGAAGGTCTGACTTGTTCCTTACATTTTTCCTGATGAAATCTAAAACCACATATTCTAGATGCCACTATTGATGGTGATGAAAAGGTGGCTAGGTGGTGCAGTGGATAGAGTACTGGCCCTGGAGTCAGGAGGACCTGAGTTCAAATCCAGCCTCAGACACGTGACATACTTACTAGCTGTGTGACTTTGGACAAATCCCTTAACCCCAACTGCCTTGCCTTCCCCTCTCCAAAAAAAAAAAAAAGGTGGTTAGCATAAATGTTGAGTGAATTTATGAATGAATGGATATGACAACCTTTCAAGACAGGTAAAATGAAAGTCACTCCACCCCGCCCCCCACCCAGTTCTTATCTAACGGGTGTGGGTCATCTAAAGGGAGTGGTAGTCTAGATTTTGGTAGGACAAGATTAGCAAGGAAATAAAGGTTCAGGAAGTTACTAAAAGGTAAAATGCTGAAAGCTGTGGGAAAGCCTTTGGTCTGGGAAGGAAAGCAAGAAGGAAATCTTCCCATGGAAAGAAGTGAAGATGATGACGTTCTTTTGTACTACCAATATAGTCAGTCACCTTACCTTTCTAGATACTGAGTGGACTGTATTATGACTGTTGGGAGTCTATGTTACTAAGGGCACACAGGACTGAAGATATGGGGAGGTCTAGGCTATTTCTATTCACCCTAAGTCCTTATTACAGCCAAGGGATGGAAGTACCTTATAAGGAAGTGTGTCTTGGATGAAAATCCTTCATACTTGCTGCTATGGAGTCTCTCAGGGAGTAGAAGGGAACTGGATTTTATTAAAGATTCTTCATTAAGCTTTGTTTTATTGTTTCCAAACAGGTCTCCTAATGGCGCTAACCAAAAACATGTTCCTTTGCTTTCAGTGAGGTGAGAGCAAGGTGCTTTCATAATTATTTTTAGCGTGAGCCACAATGTGTCCACTCATTCTCTTGGGATATTATAATTTACTGTGGCTGATGTACAAACTTGATATTGGGCAGGGGTATTAAACTCTCTCGGCTCAAGTCTTGTATATATATATATAATATCATCCCACAAATATTCAAATCCTGAATTGAATTTGAGATCTCATTTATGTGGTTACCTCCAAAGACAGATTGCAACTATCCCTGTCTGCTGATCCTGTGGGACTCTCGCTCATCTCTTTGCAGGATTTAAATCATGAGACCATCAAGGCAGCAAAAGTCACAATATAGTAGCAAAAATAACTTTTAATTGATATGGGGATAAACTCACATTTCTAGCAAGGCATGAGAGTGAGGGAATAGAAAGAATGGGGATATGGGGATGACCAGAGTATAGACCCTGCTACTAAGTAGCTGCTTGTAGGGGAACATCCTGGCATAACTCAAAGTGGTTACCAATGTAGCTAAAAATGAGTCTCTTTCTTATTTCCATATCAAGACTTCAACAAATGTCCTGCCTCCTGCATCATCCCACAAGTTCATCACTGAGATTTCACCCAGTATGCTAGAGGTCTTCCTTGACTGGTAACGACACCAGTTCAGCAAAGGGACAATCCTCCAGTATCCTTCACTCAGCTAATAATCAATCAAATTTCTTTTCTAGTCAATGGCATCCAGGAGTTCTTAGTAGCTCCTTACTTGTAATATATTACAGCCTACTTAAAACAAACATGTGCCTTTGCACTGTCCACAGAATGAAACTCATTTTTAATTCCTTAGAGACTATAGTGTTCCATAATTCCCAGCCATACAACATTTCTGGTTAGAACACTGGGAGTAAAAATATGGCTCTTTGTTTCTGGAAAAAAGTATCAGGTTATTATAATTATTGGAACTTTGCAAGTCTCCAGCAGAGTTAACCTATTCTCAGTCTGTATAATTCTGGTCCCAAATTGTTGTCCATTTATACTCTCTATCCAACTATAAGCACGTGTGTGTGTGTGTGTGTGTGTGTGTGTATGTATGTGTGTGTGCGCGCTGCTGGATGAGCTCCAGAGGTATAGAATAATTTGAACAGCTAGTCTTCATTTACTTGCTATTTCCTATGTGATTGATTGTCAGTGGTTATGATCTTTTTAAGGAGACTTCAATGTTTTGGGACTTGATGCAATCAGCATGGTATCATCCCAAAGCAGAAACATTTAGTAGGCCTCACCGTCCATAGGAAATTCTTCATCTTGGATTTTATGATGTATCTCCTCTACAGATAGGGGAGAATACCAGTGTCAAACATATTACTCCTTGTTTTATGCTTTGCCTGATATTCATAATCAGAGCATTGGACATGATTATCTTTTTTATTAACATCACAATTATAAAACATTTTTAATGTTTTTAATGTTTAAAAATTAATTTTAATGTTTAAAAACACAATTAAAAAATTATAAAACAATTATAGATTTCACTGATGTTCTGTTCCCATGCCTTAACAAGGCATAGAAGGGACCCTGAGGTCTCAAAGCTGTGTCATTGGAGCACCAATTCTGGCAGGCTCTACTATGCTGGAATGGCTTTGAGTACAGGGTCTGGAGATGGCCTATAAGTGGGCATCATTTGAGAACTAGCCAAGCTAAGTGCAGAAGGGATCATTTCCAGATGGACAACTGGATACCAGGTGATGAAATCCAAAGTAACTCATGAAAACTATTCATGAAAGTAGCAGAAAAAGCACTAAATTTAGAATCTGGAGACCTGGGTTTGATTTTCTTTTATTTACTCATTGTGCCCCCTTGGGCAAATTGCTAAGTCTCCCAGGACCTTAGTTTCTTCATCTATACAAGAAGGAGGTTGGAATAACTGATCTCTAAATCTGTGGTCCTGTGAAAAAGAAAAAGCGTTATGATATATGTCAGTGGAGGGAATGAATGAAATCATTGGATCTTTTCAAGAGTTGAAAAAGAGTTTTATTTGAGTTTCAGTACCAAGTTATGATAAAAATGATGGCTGCCTAGTCCCTGAGAAAGCTATTTCATTTATATGTAATTGTGATATATGTCTAAAGTCTTCTAATAGTTCAAGTATAGAAGCTTTATACTTAGTACAGCACAGCCTGTTTGGTTCATCCTTGTAGGTCACAGTGTCACTCATTTGTTTGGACTTTTTCCTAGCCATGTATAACTATTGTGCTTTCTCCTCTTTTTTCTCCAGAGTCTGTAATTTTGGTGCTTCTGCAATTTCTAGGATTCTCTTTCTTATTCTTGCTAGCTGTGGGCAGCATTTGGTTGCCATGGATTTTCTGGCTATATACAGCATAGATTTGTCCTTCATGTATTTTCCCTCTATTGTCATTTTCCACAGCTTAATTGGTCAGAACCACATTCAATTCTGATAAGGACATTCATATCTAACCACAAATTTGGCAGCTGGGTTTACTTTTTCTGTGCCTTGCTATTTTTGAACATGCAGAAAAAACTGATCAGAGCTAGTGGAAAGGAGTTAAGAGGTAAGAGAATCCCCAAGTGTCTTTATTCATTACTGAGAAATTTGTACAAAGAACTAGAAACTTACCGCTTCTTGGTGGCCAGCAATGTTGAATCAAAACATGTTTTATTTGAAAGAAAAAAAGATATCAAATGGTGAGAGGGTCCAAAAATGGGGCCTTTAGATGAGGGGCTTGTATTACTGATATAAAATACAGTCTTCTATGTTGCAGACCATGTAAGGTAATGAAGGCTAAGAAATTACATTTCTATGGTTTATAATTCACAGAGTACAAAGAGCAAACAAATTGTATAGGCTAAGTTGTATGATGGGTGTAAACTAGCTGGGTGATAGGCCAATAAAACTCTGCCCTTCTGCAACTTTCTGCAGCAATCTAAGGTTAGAAAAATCTCCCAACAAAAACAGTGTCCAATAGGAGCTGCCAAAGTGCCTATGGGATGTCTTCAAAGAAATATTACTTGTGTGGAGTTTTTTTCTCTCAGAGATGAATCGATATAACAATATCAATAGACTTTCCTTTAAGATTTAACTAATAAATCTTGAAGTAATTGAACTTAAGTATTGCTTTGAAGATATTGTTGCAATCTCCGGGGCCAATAATGGAGCCTTAAAAAATATATGTATGTGTGCGTGGGGGTATATTTTTATGTATGGAGTAACTTGTTTTTTTATTGTATGTAGAAAAATCTCGGCATCTTGACAAGTCTTATACTTTCATCTCCATCATGGAATCTTATCCAGTCAATTGGAAAACAGGGGATATGGATAGTGGAATGAACTAGATGCGGACTCAGGAGGCCATCCATGAAATGTGCTCCCTCCTAACCTCCAACTCTGAAAATACCTTACTTCCTTCAAGACTCAACTCAAAAATCACCTCCTATAATGAAGCATCTCCTCCTACCTTATATTTAACTGCCTTGCATTTATTTTGTATTCATGCTGTATATACTCATATAAAATATTCCCAAAATCTTGGTACCACTTGAAACTATTAAAGCTTATACTCTATATACATACATGTGGGGGGGGGGTGTATGAGAGAGAGAGAAAGAGTTAGTTTAAAACTGTACTAAGACTTTTAGGACATTGTATAGGTACACATTATCTCTTCCAATAGAGCAAATTCCTTAAGAACAGAGATTATTTTGTGTATTTATTTATTTGTTTTTTGTATTTATCCCCAGTGGGTAGTACAGTGCCTGCTATATATTAAGTGTTTAATAAATGCTTTTTCAGAATGATGGAGAAGGGGTTTAATCAATAAGTAGATTATATATCTCTCTCTCTCTCTCTCTCTCACACACACACACACACACACACAATCTTTTCAAGGAGACTGGAACTAACAACCAGGGACATCTGAAAAGACCTCCAGAAGGAGGAAGTACTTGAACTGAATCCTGAAGAAATGTAAGGGTTCTAGAAGGCAGAGGGGAGGAGGGAGAGCATCCCAGGAACAGAGGAAAGAGGTCATACAAAGGCAAGAAGGTGGAACATAGAACTTTCCATAATATGAAATAAATATTTTTAGAAAATAATTTCCCATCCCACTAAATATACTTTCTCATTCAATTGAATATAGTGTAAATAATTTATTTAATCTGTGTATTTGTTTGATGTTTGTATGACTTTAAAAAAGTCTTATGTACTAGCATCTTTTAAAAAATGTATAATTTTAAAAATGATTTATTGCGAACTCAGCTTTAAACATCAGCAGTCAATTAAAACATATGTGAATGAATTAATACATAAAATTCCATAGAAATTTATAAGTCATTTAAGCTTGCTTTAGATTATCAGTTCCTAGGTTGGCCCCTCTCCATGCCCCTTAACTCAGGCTGTCCAGGTCTAGTATATATGGTCGACAGGATGGCATTTTACCTTCTTGTATTTGAAGATGACAGTTGAGACTGTGTTGCTTTCTTTGACCTTGTTTAAAAGTGTGAATGTTGAGAACAGAGATGTGAGGTCTATACTTTCTCATGTCATGGTCAATAGGTTTTATGGCAAACTTTTGTTTATCCACAGAAATGATTAAAAAAAAAAAGCACCAGGAAACAAAAAATTCAAATTGGGAATTTCACCTCCTCCCTGGAATTTTTAGTACAGCTACTACTGTAGTACTCTTCCTTCAGTATTTTCACAGCTTTGTGAGCTCATTACTGTCATTTTCAGTCAGTCATTTTTCAGTCATGTCCAAGTTCAACACGACTGAAATGACTAAGCTCATCACGGAGGGTACTCACTCCACTGGTACAGGTAACAACCCATTCACCTCTTTTCATCCCGTGCCATTCTTGTGCAGGTATAAATCATCCCTAGGAGAAATATTCAATGCCTGGGTGACCTTACTTTGCTTCTGAGAATATGATTAAGATCAAAATAATTACATCCTTGCAACTCACAATTCTGCTTTCCACTTGAAGAGCAAACAACGTTATTTTTCAGACCTACCATTTCCTCTCTCCTATGGAAGACAAAGCAATAGTAGAGGCAAGAGTCTTTCCCACATCATCACTAGTACTTTTATTCACTAAGCTGTGCTCCATAATATCCTAAGAGTTTTTTTTCTACTTACATCACTTTGCTCATCATTTGAAAATTGTTTAGGTGTCTTTCTGCACAGGTGCAGACAAATGGAGCCAAATTATAGCAAAAATAGCTTTAGTGATAATTAACTGGTTATGCTGCAAGATGGTACTATTCGGAGCCTTTGTTCTCACCACTTAATACTAAGTATAGTTGATTGCTATCACTGACCAAATTTCTGGGGGGGGAGACTTGTATGTGACATTTGCCACTATCTCCTATGACAACCCTGGCACCTGAGAGTGCAAATCCTGTTGCCCCTGTATTTATTTCTTCTATAGTAGAATATAATAGAAGACTTTAACAAAACGCACTTTTTCTTAAATGTTGTGCTAGTGATGTGTATATGTGTGGGGGAGGCTGGGGAGGAGAAGGGAAGAGAGTTACTCTGGTCTTGTAGACAGGCTTCCTTGCTGTTGCTGCTGGGGCTGTCGGTTGTGATGGAATTCCCATTTCAGTTCTATTCAGTTCAATGGGTTTATTAAATGTCTACTGTGTGTGCAGCTATGTGGTCAATAAGGCTATGATCACAAAAATAAAACGAATTCCTGCCTCAAGGAGTTTACATTTTTCCGGGGGAATAAAACATGTTGACAGATAGGTATAATCAATGGCTGAGAGGAGAACTAACACTTGGTAGACAGGGGAATTGAGGAAAATTTTATGGAGAAGGGGTTATCTTCAGCCATTTCAGACTCTTCATAACCCCATTTGGGTTTGTTTTTTTTTTGCTTTTTTGGAGGCAATTTGGGGTTAAGTGACTTGCCCAAGGTCACATGGCTAGTTTTTGTGTTAAGTGTCTGAGGCTGGATTTGAACTCAGCTCCTCCTTACTCCAGGGCTGGTGCTCTACTCACTGCTCCACCTAACCACCCCCTTTGGGGTTTTCTTAACAAAGATCCTGGAGTGTTTGCCATTTCCTTCTCCAGCTCATTTTACAGATGAGGAAACTGAGGCAAACAGGGTTAAGTGACTTGCCTAGGGTCTGAGGCTGGAATTGAACTTAGGTCTTCCTGACTCCAGGTCCAGTGCTCTATCCACTCTGCCACTTGACTACTCTTACCTCTAACCCCCAACAAATGAATGCTCAACTCAACAGCTTTCCTTTCAGATGCTTCTCCAGTCTCCATCCTTTAAGGTGCAATATCCATATATCCTTGTTTTCATACTCCTTCTGCACTGTTTCATGAAGCTGATGTTTCATTAAAAAAAATGCATTAGATTTAACTTTTTGATCAGTCTGGGGGCTATTACCCACAATTTCTCTAATGTTTATGCCTGCCCCACCCAATCATTTTATAGTATTTCCTTCACCTTGAGGGTCTTCCCTGGTGGCTACTTCATTCTGTGCCCTTTCATACTGCTAAGCTATCTGAATTCTCATTTACACCTTCCTTTTTCTATTACTCTACATTATCACTCTCAGTCCTTGCTTACCTATTTCAATCCTATACCCCTTTGATATTATTACATTCACTCTCAACATAGAAACGTGACAATTCTATTCTGGACATCAAAGATTATCTTAACAAAAACAAAGACTGGTCATTGGAATAGCATCCTGGAAAAAACTGGTTTTATAGTAAGACTGTTAAACTCTACTGTAGTATTCAAATATTTCTTTTACATAAATCCCAAATTGAAAATAAAATTTTCTCCTCTAAATAAAGATTGGCTGCTAAGTGAACAGACACTAGAGAACACATTAGATGATATGGTTTTTTTTTTACAGGTTGTTTTATCCATATTAAAAAGTAACATTAGTGGGAAGGGGCGGCCAGGTAGCACAGCGAGTAAAAGCACCAGCTCATGTTGGGATGACCTGGAGATCGAATCCCGGGCTCAGTCACTTAGCACCCACCCAGAAACACCTGGCTGTGTAACCTTGAGCAAGTTACTTAACCTCAATTGCTTAAAAAAAAAAAAGTAATATTAGTGTCTACAATAAAAGGAGTTTGCAAGTAGTTTTTTTTAAAATATAGAACTGGATATTATCATTTATTATTAATTTATAACATTATAATTATTATATATTACAATATTTTATATTATATTATTATAAATATTCACAATATTTATAATATTATTATTATTTAAGATGACACCCTACTATATCATTCAATCCAACTTCCCTCCACTAATAGTGGAGAATGGTTCTGGCTACATAATTATTCATTTAAACAAAAATATTAAACACCCATTATATTTCAAGGCCCCCATGGGTGATGGTAGAGAGGAAGATAAATAATAAACAAAAATACTTTACAACCCAAAGAACTACTGATGCGTCTATTCATCTTGTGCTTTTCTGCAATCTTCAATCCAACAAATATTAAGTGAAGTGTTCACAGATCATAGCCACACAATTTGGGGAATGTAGGATTTACAATGATTATTAATTCATATTTGCCAGAATTAATTTTCTTTCTTTTTGTTTCAGACGATGACATAAGACTTAAAACCTGTGACATCATACTTCATGAATATGAACATCTGAATAAATGTGTTAGGCCTATAGGTTTCATTATTATTTTGTTACTCTAGCTTTCTAAGAGATGGAACACAGTCAACATCAGCAGGAAATTTCCTACTCAGCCTTATTGGTGATCAAATCAATGAATTGGGTACCACAATTGAGAACAAAAATGTGCAAGGCATCCTGCCTAGGCTTTGTGGAAGAAGACGGCATATCTTTTGTCAAAGAGCTTATTCATTATGCAAGAACATATTAAACATGAGCCCTAAGCAAAAATTCATGCATATGGACTCTATTCACATTAGCAGAGATATCACTAGAAATTTCAGCACCCTGGGGACAATATCTTGGCAACCCTGCCCTAGTTTCAGCTTTGCATATGTGGCTTTTACTCAATTAAAACATTTTTTTCCCCTTGATTTGTCAGAAGATTCCTCTATGTTCTCAAAAATGGTCTGACAATTTCCTGGGGAGGCTTAGCTTTCTGCCAGGGTGTTAGAAAGTAGCTATTCAGTTCATGTACCAGTTTAAGGCTGACAATAACTTTAAGGACTTTATCCACCTTTGTTTGCAAGGCCTTGGGGAATCCTTCCACCTACTCTTGACCACAGGAACAGTGTTAACCATTCTCACCTCTTCCTGGAAATACACTAAACTAGCCAACTCATCTCCACATTCAAAAAGACCTACAGAATGGAAATGAGGAAAAAAAAGTCATAGAGGAACAGGAAATAGAGTACAGGAAAGGCCCCAGACAACAACTGGACATTACAATTTGCTCTGTTGCTATGGAATTTCTGTGTAATAATAGCATTTCTAAAACCACAGTTCTGGTCTACAGGAATCAGTAGCAAAACAATTCTGACAGAGTATATTAGGGAGAAATGGTCTGGACAAGTATTCTGACCCCAGCTGGGGAAAAGAGGTGGGGAGGACTCATCATCCACAAATGATTCCCATCTTCTCTCTCCAAACTTTTTGTTGTTGTTGTTGTGTTATTTTGTTGGATAATTTGAGTTTTTCTGGTAAGGTGACTGGAAGAATAAATTGCATTGACTAGTCATTACTGCTCGATAACAACCGCATAAAAGAGGTGTGAAGAGCTCAGTGAAACTCTGGCCTTGTCTCCATCCCCGCCACACTAAGTAAACAGCATATCATTATGCTTTCATTATAGAGAGTGACTTGTTACTCAGAAAGGGGCTAGAGAAAACATGTGTTGTAGAGTAGTCAGATCACAAAAGCACTGTTTCTTAATACATCTGTGGGGATGTAGAAATAAGTTTTTTTTTTTTAACACAAAACATTAAAAAATTTTATTCATGGTATATGATTGTGATGGAATACTACTGTGCTATAAGAAATGATGAGCAGAATTCTTTCAGAAAACTCTGGGAAAATTTACATAAACTGGGGGCGGCTAGGTGGCACAGTGAATAGAGCACCAGCCCTGGAGTCAGGAGGACCTGAGTTCAAATCTGGCCTCAGACACTTAACACAAAAAAAACTAGCCATGTGACCTTGGGCAAGTCACTTAACCCTAATTGCCGCCCTCCTCCCCCCCCAAAAAGCAAAAAAAAAAACCCAACTTTACATAAACTGATGTGAAGTCAAGTGAACAGGCATCATACACAGTAATGGCAATTCTGTACAATGATTAACAGTGAAAAACTTGGCTATTTCTGATCAATGCAATGATTCAAGACAATTTTGAAAGACACATGGTAAAAAAAAATGCTAATAAACTCCAAGGAAAGAACTGATAGAATTGGAATTCAAATTGAAGCATACATTTTTAAACTTTATTTTTCATGATTTTTTGGTCTGTTTTCTTTTGCAACATGGCTAACATGGAAATAAGTTTTTCATGATTTCATATGTATAATCTACATCCAATTGCTTGCCTTCTCAAGGATGGAGGAGGGGAGAGAGGAAAGGAGAGAATTTGGAACTCAAAACTTTAAGAAACAAATGTTAGCATTTTTTATATGTAATTGAGAAAAAAATAAATAAGAGAAAAAATGCTATTTTTCACTTGAGTTCAATTTTTTTTTTTTTGCCTTTGACCTACTGGGTTTCACCATATATTATATTAGAATACAAAAGACTACAAACTTCTGTGAATTCATTTTATTCATTATGTAATATAGTGGATATTATATTATAAAACACATTAAAAATAAATATTTTCTTATTTAATAAACTATAGTAAAACCACTGATTTGAAAGGAATGAAAGGAAGTGCAGCATAAATTAGTGAAAATATGAATTGCAGAATTCTGAAGGATGAATTTTATTTTCACTTGAGAGCTATCTCTGCGCTAAGACAAGTTAGAATTGATAATAAAAATTCCATTTTAATACTTGCTTTAATTATGGAACAATATAATATGCAGACAAGTCAAGGTCCTTAGGAACAATATAGGTTTTTAAAAAGGGTTAAAAGTGTCATGTGTAATTTGGTTTAATCTTAATTCACTTAGCAAATACTTTCTTCAAGCTTAATACAAAATCCAATTCAGGTTGACTTATCACAACTTCTAAGTCAGCATCATTTGAAAGTGAAAAGTTTTTGCTGACATAATGGTTATATTGTCAGGATCAAATGAGATAATATATATAGAATGATTTGCAAACCTTAAAGGCTATATAAATGTTAGCTATCATCATCATTATTATAATTATGATTTTGAAAAAGAGTCAGTAGATCAAATGTAATTTTACAACCAATCAACACATCTGTTGAGCAACAAGAAAGTATATGAATGAAACCTTGCTGTTTCTGCTGACTTTTTTAAAGCATGTATTTCCCTACAGTGAATTATGACTATATACTGTCAGAGGCAGGTTGGCGGTATACTGAATAGAGCCCTGGACCTGGAGTCAGGGAAAACCTGAATTCAAACTCTGGGCAAGCTGCTTAACTATTTACTACCTCAGTTTCCACATTTCTCAAACGGGGATAATAATAGCACCAGCCTTCTAGGGTTGTTAAGATAAAACGAGATGAGATTTACAGGATGCTTAATGCAGCACCTGGCACATAGTAGGTATATAACAAACATTAACAAATATTTGTTTAAATAAAACAGTTGTTTAAAATCTTCGTTGCCACCTTGACAAATGACTAGGCACAGACTTTATTCAGTCACCTGGGAGAGAGCAAACTTGGAAACACCTGCTGCCTCTATGACTTCTCTGAGGGTAATTTTGTTCCAGTGCTCCATAATTAAACCAAAATTAAACAAATTTTCTATTATGATCATTTTAAATAACTGTGGCATGTTGGAGTCTCCCCATGCCAATTTAGTCTTTAAAGTTTAACTGAATCCTTAAACACAAAAGAAAAGAAAAAAATCAAATATATAAGTATGCACATGCCCATATACTCATATGTGTAGGTGCATGCATATGCATACACACATATACAGGTATGAATCATTTGTTTATTTTCTCACATGACTAGTCATTCTTGAGATAATTTCTAGAATACATTACTCTTTGGAGATCCATGGTAATAAAATGAACTAGAAAGAATGATTCAGTGTATTCATATAATAATTCAGTGTAACATCACTATGTAGTTTGTCTTCTTGTGTACTTGGCTTTGTATATGAATAAATAACCTTACTTTCTTCATCTGCAAAATGAAGGCTTTGGCCTAGAGGATCAGTAAATCACCTTCCTAGGGGAAGCTTGGTGGTAGATAGGGCATCCAGCCTGGAATCAGGAAGACCTGAGCTCAAATTCAGCCTCAGCCACTTCCCAGCTGTGTGACCCTGGGCAAGTCACTTAACCCTGTTTGCCTCAGTTTCCTCATCTGTAAAAGGAGCTGAAGAAGGAAATGGCAAACCACTCCAGTATCTTTGTCAAGAAAACCCCAAATGGGGTCATGGAGAGTCAGTCATAATTGAAATGAATGAACAACAAAAAAGCACCTTCTATCACTCACACTGAAAGATGGATATTCTGGGGACTCAGAACACTTCAAATATAACCAAGAAATATCAGGAAGCAAGGTAGAAGGGGCTGAACAATTAAGAGTTTTCTTATTTTGCCTATGTGCTATCCATTCACCATTCATTCCCAAGCTCGGGGAGTGCTACCTGTCAGAGTGATTCAAAGCACAAAACCAAGCAGACTTAATCTGCCACTTAATCTGTCTGGGTCTCAGTTTTCTCAGCTACAAAATGGGTATGATGACACAGTACCTCATAGGGTAGTTGTAAGACTTAAAGGAGAGGAGATTAGAAAGTGTTGTGCAATTTTTTTTTTCTTTTTGGAGGTGGGAGGGCAGGGCAGGGCAATTGGGGTTAAGTGACTTGCCCACGGTCACACGTCTGTAAGTATTAAGTGCCTGAGACTGCATTTGAACTCAGGTCCTCCTGACTTCAGGGCTTGTGCTCTATTCACTGTGCCACCTAGCCACCAAGCCAAATTTAATCATTATATAAATGTCAGTCTCATTATACAGGGAGAGCAGTAGGTCATCTGACGGGTTAAGTAAAAGATAGGAAACAGGATGTTCTGTGCATAAGACTTAACTATGATGCTGACAGTCTGACCACGGACAATCAAAACTTCACTTTATCCATTACTTAATAAATTATATATGCAACATTTTTAAAAAAGGTAATGGCCAATATCCTTTTTGATAAAATAAAAGATGATAAAATAGTAAAACTGATATTATTAATATGCTCAAAAACAAAGTAATAAATTTAACTTAAATTAAGTGAAAAGTAGGAATGCAATTGTAGCAAAATAGAAGGGGCAGCAGAGTGGAAGTCAGTAGACCTTGGTTAAAATCCAAGCTTTGTTACTCTATGTGATATTGAAGAAAGTTTAATCAATCTGAACCTCATTTCTCTCACTTACTAAATCAAAGGGTAGGATTAGATGATTTCTAAGTTCCTTTTTCTTATGAGTCTATGAATCGTCTACCCTATTTAATTATTATGTTGCTCAATTTGAAACAAGGAGATATGACATATAAAGGAAGATGAAAAAGTACAAAGCTGTAGAAACTAAAAATATGGTCCCCTCCCCCACAAAAGATATTTTTGACATTTCCGTCTATCAATTTGCTTCCTTAAATGATGATTAAGCTGAAAATATGTTTGACATATTATATTTGGGGTTTTTAAAGGTAAAGTTTTGTTGATTTTCAGGTCATGTAACCAACAAGATAAGGACCTGAGCTAAAGTAGTAGCAGTGAGAATTAAGAAATGGAGAGACTCAAAAACCGTTTTTTCTTTTAAACAAATTATGAATTAAATAAATACCAGAAAAGAAAATATTTCCATATATAACATAGAATAGAAAAAGAGCATTACATATGAAACCATGAATCTCTTTTATGCTTTATTAAAAGTATATAATAAATTTAATATGCTGCTCTCAAAGCTGCTCTATTTTTCTGTTTCTTTCTGAACTTCCTTCTGTTCCTTTCTATGTATCACTGTCAGTATCAAGAGATATTTCTTAAGGAATCAACAGAACTTGGTGATTAATTAGATATGGAGAACTATGAAATAGAAGAATTAAAAATTACAAAGTTTTTGAGCCTGTATAATTGGGGAAATAATAGTTCTGATGACAGAAAGTTAAAAGTGAGGATAAAAGCCATCACTCATTAGGAGGGAGATGATGATTTTCCTTTTGGATGCAATGAATTTAGTTGACCAAAAGTCATCATATCCATTAGGAAATATTCAACAGTTAGCTAAAGATAAGGAATTAAAATCTAGGACAGAAGTCAGTCCTGGATATATAATAATACTTCAATCAATGACAGATGCATTCTGATAACATGCTTTGTTGTCAGAAACATCATTACCAGAAGAAGAAAAAGGTAGAGTCCACATTGGGATATTTCTAAAACATCAGAAAAGGTTGTTAAGAATATAAAAGATAAAGATTAAATATCAAATATGCCAGAAAACATAGAACCGGTATCTGGAACTCTTAGGGCAGAGGTAAGGTTAGTGGAAGAAAAAGTAGGAGCTTAGGCAGAATGTCTGCTTGATAGACTTGTACTAGACCAGGAAAAGATCAAGGTCCTTAAAGAAACTTGCAATGCTTTTATAGCTTCAATACCTTCCAGAATTAGGCCTCTAGCAACCAAGGCTACACTATCACTTGGTTGATCCTTTTCATGGGAGCTATCTGGATAGAAGGTATCAATATACAATTCTGACTTCTACCTCTAGCCTATACTCCTAGAAAGACGCAGTTTCTCCACTCATAAAGGAAAGGGATTGGAACCACTAAATTCCTTTTCATTTCTAAATGCTAAAAGCTATGACTGTAGTGATTTTAGGAGTTCTCTTCGAGTCTGTGTAATGGGAATAGGAATTTGAAGATTTTCCCTGACCCTTAATAGACCTAGGGGGGAATTTGAAGACCTCCCCTGATTTGAAAGTAAACTCTGCCCCCTAATAGGTTGAATGTAGACATATGGAGCCTGTGGTGGGAGGAGTTTGCTTAAGGGAAGCAGAGCCCATAGGAAGCTGATTCGGAGCTAGCCACACTCTGGGGCGAGAGGACGCTTATTAAGGAGATAGAGAGGTTTGTGAGTAAATATTGATCTTGTATTAGTTTGGGGAAGGCTGAAAGATACAATGGCTCTCAGGGTTATTATTGCTTCTGAATATCTTTGGTACTATGATGGAATCGGCTTATTGGTTTTGGGATTTGGTTTTCTGGTGTCTGAATAAATGCTTTAGTTCTATCCTCTATCTGGAGAATCTGGTATATTTTGCAATTGAACATCACGCAATACTTATAGTCACGGTCTTTATCAAGATTGTGGACACTGTAAATATTGCATTGGTGCTACATTCTGTCTCCCATCTACCCCCTAGATTTTTCCTATCTATTTGCTGATGTCTGAAGTTTCTTTTAATAGTGGATATGATCAAGTTACAACACATTGAAAACAAGGAATTATGAAGAAGATGCAGAGTAATAGATGCTATTCAAGAAAAGAGATGAGATGGTCACATGGAGAACAAGAGTAGCTTATAGAAAACCAGTGTGTTAGACAATTGGTATCTTTAAAGTGTCAGAAGATACTAAAGAAGGTAATGTTGAGTGCACCACCTATGGTGAATTTATGAGATAACATGGATAAAAATCATGCTTGATGATATTTTTATCTTGGCATGAACATCACAACAAGGACACATAGCATACAAAAATGCAACTTTGCATTATTTGTGCACGTGTGTGTGTGTGTGTGTCTATGTGTTTGTGTCTGCGTTATGTTTTAAATAGCCAGTTTGCTTTAAGTTTTTTTTTAGAAGATTTCATTAATCAAGGCGATGATTTGGGAGTTGTCCCCATAGAAATTAGAACTGAATTTGTGGGGGCTGAAGAGTTCTCCAAGGGAGGGAATAAATATAGAAAATTAATATCTGAGATCAGAGTCTTTGGGAACACTTATATATGGGTTCCAATAAGAGAATTATGCAAAAGGAGACAGACAAGAAACTTGGGAGGGAGAAGATGTGAAAAGAGTATTTGACTTATGTATTGGTAATGGAAATTTGAAAATCTTCCCTGCTCCCTAATAGGTCCAGTGTAATCACATGGAGCTTGTGGTGAGAGGAGTTTGCTTAAGGGTGGAACAGAGCCCACAAGAAGCTGGGAATCAGAGCAGTTAGAGCTGGAGGGAGGAGAGGAGCCACCCAAGGAGACAGCTAGGTTTGTGAGTGTTTGCCCCCTGCTGTGACAGCTAGGCTTGGAAGTGTTTGTGAGAAGGCTAAAGGATGGTATGACTCCCTGCTGTGCTATGGTGTATAAACTTTGTTGCTATGAAGGATTTGGCTTTCTGGTTTTGGGATTTGGTTTTCTAGTGTCTGAAGAAATGTTTTGCTTCTGCCTTTTATATGGAGAGTCTGTTATATTTTGCAATTGAGAACTGTGCTGGCATATTCATAGTTGCCGTTGATGCTGTGAATATTGCATTGGCACTACAAATTGGAGTCAAAAGACTGAGTTCAAAGCTGCCTTGCCTATAGCTGAGTTAGTTATCATCAATAACTTGGCATTAACATTTTATCATCCTACTAGCTAGCATTTTCCTCATTGCATTTTTATGACATTCTAGGGACTGATTTCTCAAAAATTTCCAGGTCTAGAGATTAGCAGCTCATGTTACATGATCCCATGGGTTATAAAGCACTTTTCTGACAGTAGAGAGTGCTCCCAGATGGGCAGCTGCTACCAAAAAGAGTCATAATTACACTATAGGGACAGATGAGGAAGAAAAGGAGAAAAAATGATATACCAGAAACTAATTAGAAATGTCCTGAATTTAAATCAACATTGTGAAGTAATTTAAATCTTAGATTTATATTCCATTTTCAAAATACAATAGAAATTTTCTAAAGTAAATGAAAATTCTGTAGTTTGCTTTTAAAATCCCACATCATCATCTGTGTTACACTTCTAATGAAACAGCCAAGAAAGAGAAAATTAAAATAGCTGTATGTTAAGTTTTGCAGTAAAGATGTCCCATGGGGGGAAGGGGGAGGTATCTTTGCAATAACAGCTGTGAAATGGAACCAAAGCCAAAGGAATTCCTTCTGCTTACTAAACAAAAATAGAGTACTCTCTGCCCCTCAGCCTGATTCATAAAATCATGGGATTGGGGAGCTTGGAAGGGCCTAAGAAATCAGTGTGTCCAACCTCCATTTTTGGCAGATGAGAAAGCTGAGTTGCAGAGGAACTGAAACGATTTACCCATGATACCATAAACTGGTAGTGGCACATCAGGGATGTGAACCCAAGGATTGATTCAGGGGATAGAATTTTTGCCATTATATATATATATATATATATATATATATATATATATATATATATAT
>NW_027186304.1:20546840-20598224 GCF_028583685.1 Petaurus breviceps papuanus
TATATATATATATATATATATATATATATATATATATATATATATATATATAAACACTACGTTTTTTTTTTTTTTTTCAGTTTGGCTCTAGTGCAGTAGAAAGAGTGATTCTCTCAGGAATGTTTGAGCCAAATCCAGCCTCAGATACTTACTAGCTATGTGACCCTGAGCAAATCATTTAACATCTTTCTACCTCAGTTTACTCAACTCTGTAGTTGTACCTACCTCCCAGGGTTGATATGGGGATCAAATGAGATAATAATTTTAAAGTGCTTAGCATAGTGCTTAACATTTAATAAGTCCTTTCTTCCTCTCTCCCTCCTTTCCTTCCTTCCTTCCTTCCTTCCTTCCTTCCTTCCTTCCTTCCTTCCTTCCTTCCTTCCTTCCTTCCTTCCTTCCTTCCTTCCTTCCTTCCTCTCTTACTTCCCCTCCCTCCTTTCTTCCTTCCCATACACGGTACCAATAAAAGTACTTAGGAAGGTTGTGCTTCCAAAGATTACTTTCACCTTTTAAGAGTGTGCTGCTATCCAGCTCAGTGCCACAAACTTCCCGGCACATCTTAGTTTCTTTGTTCATGAGCACAGGCAAGCTCTGCCCCCACAGTACTCACATGCAGTCCTGTTTTGCCAAAGACTCTTGGCCATACTAAGAAGTTACTATGTAGTCACTTGAATATCAAAATCAGAAATATAATAAACACCCTGCTCAAGATTGTATTAAACAATAAACAAACACTAATGGCAAACCGAATTCCTCTAATCTTAGGAAGCTTTGCCATTATGAAATTAAAAGAAATTAAGAAACAAAATCTTTGATATTAAAAAGTATATTGCAAACAATAAAAACTGATTATTAGCACAATATAGAAAAGTTGAAATAAGGGTATATTGTAGGCACTTAATAAACGTCTGCTGAAAGCCTTTCTGTTAACATTGTTTGAAATATAGCAGTGGTCTAATGCCAAAGCTGATAGAAAATTGTTTAAAATTTATTTTATAAATAATCTATTTTAGACAGGGGAATTGGCTATAAAAGTGACCTCTGAAGTCCTTCTTGAAGGCTCAGGTCCCTCTACCTTTACAGCAAGAGCATAAACACAAAGAGGACCGACCAATTCCAGGTAATCTTCCTCATTTGGCCTGTCTCCTCCTACTTGAATTATGGAAAAGAAAAGTTCATTGAAATGACTTTCATTCTTTTTTTTTTTGGGGGGGGGTTATTCTGCTCCTGGTCAACACAGATTTTTCATGCAAGTTATTAGCTTTGTCTTTATTCTAAATTACAAGTGGGTATCTCTCAGAACTACTTTCTATTTGATGAGGTGTTTGTCCTTACTAACTGAAGGCTTCCGGCCGCACGGTTTTGCTGTACTTTGACTTCACTGTTTCTGGATAGACTGTGTGTGTGTGACACTGTGTGAAGAACATTTTCTTTATGTAGCATCAAAATCACACACTTCAAACTTGCAGGAGAAAAATTTTTTGTACTTTTTGCACCTTCATAAGTGAATTTCTGAGAGAAATATTAGTAACCCATCCCATAACTAAGGAAGCAACTTGGCACAATTAAAATCTTGGTATATTAATTTTGATGACATATTTATTGCATAAAAGCACTAAAATAGAATCAGAAGATTGGGGTTCAAATAGTAACTTTGCCACTCACCAGTTGTGTGACCTTGGATAAATCACTGTAGGTCTCTGGCCTCAATTTTCTCATTGTAGTGAATAGAGAATTGACCAGGCAGTCGGGAAGATCAAGTCCTGCCTCTGATATATGTTACCTGTGGGATCTTATACAGATCACTTAAATGCTCAATGCTTCCAGCTCTCTAGATTATAGGAATTCATTTGAGAGAAATTATTATTTCTCTCATATATTGATAATCAATTATTGAATTAGGACCTGTATTTTTTGGGTTCCTATTTCCTCATTTGGGCTGAGTGTGACCTGGGAGTAAAGGTGACATTATCAAAATCACTGTATACCTGTCCTTCATTAGAAGATGTCCGTCTCTCATTATAAAATTCATTCTTTTCATTAATTGTTAACCAATTGGATTTGATTGCCACCTGTTAGGAACACCTACTCTTTCAAGGGCATATAACATCAAGAAGCAGTCATGATCAGTCTTTGGTTTAGGAGAGATGGCCAAATGATCTTTTTCTTAATTATCTACCACCAATGATTAATAAAATGACTACCCTGAAATTGTCTTTCAAACTTTTTATACCTCACACATTCAGTTGTTGAGTTTAATTGAAGGTTTTTCCTACACCAATTAAATCGCAAATGAAATGCCTTATCCCCTTCTGCACCAAAACAAACAAATAAATAAAGGAATGGATGAATGAATGAATGAATAAATAAATATTAGCCTTGAATAAGATAATCTCTTAGGGATTTCTCCAGTTCAAAACCCCTATGAACCTTTGACTTCATCCAACAGCTTCTTCAAAAAAGTTGGCAGAGACCTAGAGCTGGTGAAGTTCAAACCTTTCATTTTTAGACAAAAAAACTGAAGCTCAGAGAAGGAGAATTTTAAAAGACTCAATATTAAAATTGGAAATATAAACCTTCATTTGAAAATAAGATGTGATAATGTACAGAAAAGGTGTATGTTTGTGCTGCACCTATGCAGGGCTTTGGATGACTTTTCTGGCGGTCACACCAGATGCTGCATCATTTTCTTTGAGTGTGGCTTCTTGCCAGACCACATGGCTGTCCGTTTTCACCTCTCTGCCAGGTTATCAGTCAAAGCAGACATCCTTCTCTTACCATTTTCCAGACCAATTGCCTGGCTAACATATTTTCTTATCCTTTTCATCACATTCTTGTATTGGGGCTTGAAAAATAGTCGGCCACATGAACTTGTGTTGAATAAGCCCAACTAAGCCATAGAAGTACTGATTTGTAATCTAATTCTGTCCTCTTTACACAAATGTGTCAGAGGTTGAGAATGCTGAAGAAGGAAGAACATTCCAGTTATTCTCTAGGCCTATTTAAGGAGGTCAGGAAGCAGCCTTGGGGCTGGTGCTGGTTGGAGTGGTTGGAAATTGGGCTGGGTGTGGTGAAAGAAGGCGTTTGGAAGAAGAGCAGACCTTTGTTTAGAGTTTCTGAGTTTGTGTAGTTAAAAATTGTGGCATGGGGAGCAGAGACGGACCAAAAGAGCTAGAGAGGGAATAAATGGGTGGCTGAGAAGACCTGAGAATCAACAGGGCCCTGATCTGACCTGAAGTATAGCACCTAGTACCCTCACTCTATGGTATATATACCAGCATGTAAAATCAGTTTTAGTTGCCAAATTTGATTTCTTATCACCTTTCTTAAGATAGCATTTTCTAAGACATCCCTAGGCTATTTTTTAGAAAGTTTAGAGGATAGGAGGAGGGGAAAAAGCATGAAGCAGTATGCACAGCCTTGAGGAATGAGATCCCTATATGAATCCTTTAGGGTATGCTACTGCAACATTACATTTACAATTTAGAGAATTCATCTTTATTTACAACTTTGTATTGAGCTAGAATTTTCCTCTGAAGTCTGAAGGTTTTTTTTCTCTTCCCCCCTCCCTTTTTTCCCCTATCTCTTTCAAGGAAAGTTGTGTGTGATTTATTGATTCACCTCATCACAACACTTGGCTGGCCACATGCTCAAGATCCCAGGAGGTGCTAAGTGATCTAGGGAATTCCTTTCCACAACTGTGTTGTAAACAGAACTAATCTGCTCAAGGTCATGCAGCATCTAGCAGCAAGCCTGGCATCGAAACTCCATCTCCTGGTATCTAGTATAGTGTTCTTTCTGCTGTGCTACACTCCACTGTGATATGGTACATATACTTACACAATGCAGACTGTATCCTTTTTTTTTTTTTTTTTTTTTTTTTTTGGAGAGGGGAAGGCAAGGCAATTAGGGTTAAGTGATTTGCCCAAGGTTACACAGTTAGGTGTCAAGTGTCTGAGGCTGGGTTTGAACTCAGGTGTCCAGACTCCTGGGCCGGTGCTCTATTCCCTGCACCACCAAGCTTCCCCCACAGCATACTATTTTCAAATTTGTCATCCATGAAATTCAGTTAATTACATGATACAGACCTTGAAGTTAAAACAAATTCTTGATGAAAATATTAAGTACAATACATTCACATGCTGCAAATTAAATCTCATGAATTCTCTTATTAAAAACAAAATCCTCTTGCATAAAAGTAAACTCTAGTCAGACCCTTATGAGCATAGCACAGACACACCAGATTAACTACCACCCACAAGGTAGTCACTGCTATACGACAGCAGTACTTTTGAGTAACCTGAACATGGTTCAGTTCAATAATTCTATTAAGTAGCTATTATGTGCCAAGCACTATGCCAAATCCTGGGGAATAAAAATGCAAAATGAAAATAGTTCTTGTCTATAAAGAATTTATATTCTTTTGGGGAAAAAAGTCACCACGTGTATGAGCATGCAAATATAAAATACAGAGAAAGTAAACACAAAGAGGAAATTCCTGACAACAGAGGGAATAAGGAAAGGCCTTGGGTAGGAAGTGATGCTTGAGCTGAGCCCTGAATGGTGGCAGGACTTTCAAGAAGCAGAGATGAGGAGGGAGAGCATTCTGTCTATCTGTTGGGGCTTGCTAGTGCACTGGTGCAGAGTTCATTTAATGGAATACACACTCTAAGTCTAGGAAGATCTGTACTTAAGAGTTGTCTTATGTAGAAATTCTAGATCACAGAATGCCCAGAAATCACTTTCAAAGACTTAGATATTTTAGTAATCAAGAGTCAAAAGTTATAAGTGTGTGTGTGTGTGTGTGTGTGTGTGTGTGTGAAGGGAAAGAGGAAACTACCACCTGAGGCCAGCACAGTAATAATGTAGCCATAACTCATCTATCTGTCATGGAGGTTTGATTAGCAGTACAGGTTTAACTGTTAGCCAAAAAAAGATCCTGAGGCAACTTGGTACTTACATTTTATACTGTTAATCACTTTAAAAAGCTTTTTTTTAGGGGCACCTAGGTGGTACAGTGAATAAAGCACCGGCCCTGGAGTCAGGAGGACCTGAGTTCAAACCCGGCCTCAGACACTTAACACAAAACTAGCCATGTGACCTTGGGCAAGTCACTTAACCCCAATTGCCCTGCCTACCCCTCTGCAAAAAAAAAAAATATTTTTTTTATCCTCACTAAAAAACAAATCCCATCTATATAGCTTATCACATTTTATTTTTCATACATCTGTCATCTCAAGGTATCTAAAATTTTCAGTATGAAATCTAGGAAAAATTCGTTTTTCCTTCTGAGTTTCATCTAACTGAAGTTATTGGAGACAATCTTGGCTTTTCCATTTCAAAGTGTCCTCATAAAATTAATTCCTAGGGATTCAGTTTGGTCATTAGATTTAAAATTTATGGTGGATAAAGGCTGAATTTTTAAAAAGGTATAATTGAAAGATCAATTGATACATCTGTGAGAATATAAAGGAGAATTCTAGTAGATGACTCCATCTTTTGTAAGATACATGAAAAAAATATGAATATATCTGTCCCTCTCCTCTCCTTCACCAATCAATTCCCCCAAACTCCCCATCTCTAGCCTTCCTTATCTCTATCAATGATGTTATAGTTGTTTAAGTTACCAACTTGAAATTCTGAATCATCTTTCACCCCTCTCATCTTCTACCACATCCAAGAGCTAATCAAGTCCTATCAATTCAACCTTCCTGATATCCCCTTCTTTCTTTTAATTTCCATTGCTGCACTTTATCACTCCATCCTGAGACTGTGACAATTGATCACACTTGCCTCCAGCCTCTCCCCAGAATCGAAGAGGTGCAAATGGCTGCATAAGCACCTAAAAAAAGAGCTTTCACTTTACAGAGGCATCACACAAATGGCCTGGGAGGCATATATGGCTGAAACACTTCTGAGTGCCATCTGAACCAGATTAAAATGGAATTGGGAAATATTTAACAAAAAAATTGCCATAAAAAATAAATTATCTTACATTTTAAAACTAAGCCAATCTGTGGCCCATAAGGAGGCTTACGTATGGATTACTAACTTCCATTTCTATTTAATTTGACACCATTGCATCATTGAGGAACAACTCTCAAATGGTGGAGCCAGCCTATTTCACTTTCAGATAGCTCCCAACTATGAGGAAGTCTTCCTTCTATCACACTGAAATCTGACTCTATATAACTTGTACCCACTAGAACTTCCATTACCCACCAATTATTCTTAAACACCAGTGGCCAGATTCATCTGGGATTTCATCCATGCTGGTACTCTTTTCACTGTTGCAAATTGCTACCTTTTTCCATGTCTTATCATAAATGACTCTTGCCCACATTTTACCAAAAACCCTCAACAGAGAATCTATGAAGCCTGCTGGAGGCTTTCCTGTTGTTCTTTTCATTTCTTATTGTTGTTCAGTGGTTTTGTGGAGTGGTGGCTATGTTTTGTTGTGAGGTTTCTGAGGGCAGAAATAAAGAGATATGATCATTGACCCTATCCAGATGGTATCTTTAGGTAACATCATTAGGTGCTTTTTTTTAGATACTACACGTAATAGGTTTTTTTTAAAGTGTGTTTTCAATTCTGATGTGTTAAAGTAAGTGTTTTTTTATGAATTGCTTAATTTGGAGATACTGACATTAAATTTTATTCTGCGTTAGCATTTGAAAAAGATATAGGAAGTCTCTCATAATGAACAGTAAATTGAAATGATAGATGACCTGGTTGCAAATCACCCTCTTTACTTGTGTTGGCAGACCTGGAATACATTTTAAATGACCGTATTTGCAAAAAACCTGTTTACTTTTGAAGGCAATAAATGGTCTATACTCTGACAACTGAAGTTGATTGAGTTGTAGAATTATAGTGAAGTTTTTTTTTCACACTGAAAAGTATTTGTTTTATATCTTGCAGAAAGCATATTAGTGAAAGAATGAAGTGACACTTCTCCCAGATATATGTAGTGACATCAGCAAACCTCGCATCTAAAGTTCTAAAGTGGTACTTCATTGCAGTGTGGAAGTCACTTTGACTTTTCAATCACTCTTTTTCATTTAATGAGGGTAAAGTTTCTCTTGTTTTAAACCAACTCTTTGCTGGGAGAACTTCCATTGTAGATGGATACTACCTATGTTTCAGAGTTGAAGCTAAGTAAAGGTGAAAAGTGTGGAAAAAAAACAGCTTGACCTCATTTTACCCAAGTAGGAGATAGGGTTTCTGAGTGTTGACTCTTGACCTTACTTCCTATTTCTCTTCCTCTATGTCTGCTAGCAAGAAAACAGCCTCTGGTCTATGCATAGGATCTTTTTCCTTTTAGGTACATAGAATGGAGAACTCTAGGCTCCCCCTTCTTTGCTATCTTGTGTCTCTTCTGACCTGGAACTGAGCCTAGCAGCAGAGCCCTAGCTTTGTAGCATTTTCCTCTCCAATTTTTATTTTTAAAATTCTGTTTTTATTCTATGGAAGTCCTTATTGAAAGATTTATATGTTGTGCATGTGCTCATGTGCACACTCACAGACACACATGAAGCTGTGTCCTAACATATATTGACATCTACTCTGCAGCTCAGTCTTCATTGCCCAAGCACCAAGAGGCTAAGGGACTTGCCCAAGGTCACTCAGCCAGTTTGTAGGAGAGGTAGGATTTGAAATCAGGTCTTCCTGATTTTGAGGCCAGTTCTCTATTCACTAAGCTATAATGCCTCCATGCTTCTGTTTTCTCTGAAGCCATCTCCCTTGCACTAGCCACTCTATTCCTCTTTTCCCTATCTTGACCCCTGGGGGAACCAGTTCAATTCTGGAGTCCCTAGTTCCTGTGCTATGTTGATGATTGTGCACTGCCAAGCTGCAGGCTTGGACAACGCCCTCCATCCGCTGCCTTTGCTCTTCCCACGTGCATCGCCGAACAAAAGCGGAGAAAGTCACCAGCTGTTCTAACCGGGTCCACGACAAACTTGTTACACAATCTCAACGGGACCCTCACTGCTATTAGGGAATCTTTCTATACCTGCCTTATCAATGCCACAGCACCTCTTCTGTTTTTATCCCATATGTTCCCTTTCCCCCAGTCTCTCGTCTGAGAACCTTGCCTCATATTTTACAGAAAAAATCGAGTCCATTCCCAATGAACTCTTTCATTCCCTTTTCGTCATCTCCTATCACTCATATGCCTTATGCCACTCTCTTCCTCTACCCCTGTATTACATGATGGAGATGGCCAATAGCTTCCTTTAAGCTATTTATTTCCCAACTGAAATCCCATTTTTGAAAGGAGATCTCTCCCAGTCCCTTTTAATTCTGTCTTCTCTCTTTTAATTACTTCTTATTTATCCTGAATATAGTTTTTGTATATTTCCTTACTTGCTATATCCCCCATTAGATCATGAGCTCCCTGAGGGCAGGAACTGTTTTTTGTCTCTTTTTGTATTCCTAGTGTTGAACACAGTGCCTGGCATAGATAGGTGCTTAATAATTGTTTATTGTCTGACTGAATATTGTATGTGTGTAACTATCTGTGATGATACCATTTTCTTACTACACAGTTAGGTCTTTTTTTTTTTGGAGGGGGGAAGGCAAGGCAATTGGTGTTAAGTGACTCGCCCAAGGTCACACCGCTAGTAAGTGTGTCAAGTATCTGAGAGTGGTTTTGAACTCAGGTCCTCTGACTTCAGGGCCAGAGCTCTATTCACTGAACCACCTAGCTGTGCCACACAGTTAGATCTTTATGGGGAAGGATCATAGGGTATGGAGCTAGAAGAGCCTTAGAACTCATCTTGTCTAACCCCTTCACTGTAAATATGAAGAAACTGAGACTCAGAGAGTTTAAGTGATTTTCCCAAGGTCATGCAGGAAGTGACAAAACTGGATTTTGTACCCAGGTCCTTTGAATCCAGTCCCAGCACTCAAGATTGTCTTTTCTCAACTCAACTTTGTCTCCCCCAGCACCTAGACCAGTCCTCTGCTTACAGGTGCTTAATATGTTTGTTTCTTCTTTTTATTTATATATTTCACAGAGTTTTTACGGGAGAAAAATGAGATAAAAAAACATTTCTTTAGTACTTTAAGTACTTTTCTTCACAATAACTTTATAAGGTTAAGTTGTGTAAGTATCATTTTTAATATGAAATATGTAACATCTGTAACATTCTGAAACATTTAGAATTTATAACAAAATTCAAGACATATAGTTTAGATAAATTCTCTGAGAAATGCTAAATCATTACAGATATACATGCATAATGTTTTAAGGTTTACAAGTCACTTCCATTACAGGCACAATGCTTGGCAGGTGCTTAATAAATGTTCATGGACAAACTGTCTGCTTTTAAATATAACAGATGATATTAAAGTTCAATAAAAGAAACATAGAGGGTTAAGGAGATTAAGATGCGACATGACATTTAAACTGGGACTTGAGGAATAAACAGGGATTTCAAAAGGTGGAGAGAAGGGAAGAGTTCAGACAAAGGCACAGAGATTGGAACAAGATGGGCACATCTGAGGAAGAATAAACCAGTCTGGCTGTAGTATGGCCTACATGAAGGGTCTTAATAGGAAAGAAAGCAGAAAGATTGTATGCAGTTTCAAACGCCAGGCAAAGGAGTCTGAGCTTGATTCACTGGGTAACAGGAAACCATTAAAGGTTTTTAAATAAGAAGTTGAAATATTTAACAAAAATTATACTGACCATATTATACAGAATGGATTAAATCAAAGAGAGACTGGATTAAGATAATCAGTTAAGAGGTCACTGCAATAGTTAAGACTAGAGCTAAGGACTGAGTGAGAGCACAGTGATATGGGGATATGAAATGGGAAGGATTGTGCCTTTTGCTATCAAGGAAAGAAGGACCTAATTAATGGAATTCTTTATATGTTCTATTCTTCTAGAACCCGTATCTGACACAAACCTTTGAAGTACAAGGACAGATGGATTTGTGAATTGACCTTTCCTGATGGTCACAAGTCATAGCATTTATTTCAAAGCTAACATAATAAAGGAAAGATAAATTGTAGGGTCAGAGCTAGAAGCAAACTTTGAGATCATTTGATCTAATTCCTTTATCTTTATTGATGAAGAACGCAGTGTGGTACAGGGAAAGGGTATTAGATTTGGAATGAAAAGGATCTAAATTAAAAACCTGGATGTGCTGCTCATTATATGTCACTTAATCTGTCTGAGTCCTGATTTCTTCATCTGTAAAATGAGAGGACTGGTCTAGATGGCTTCTACAATCTCTTCCAGCTCTTAATCTATGACCCTATGAGTTATTTAGCCAGTTTGGTGGTGGAGAGGTCCAGATCTGTGATTTCATTCATGTAATAATTCCTTCCTTCTGAGGGAAATCACTTCACCAGTTCAGATAGGCAATTCCTAGTGCTGGAGTTGTACGTGTCAGGCTAAGTGCCTCTCCCTGAGTTACATAGGTGATATGTGTGCATAGCTGGAATCCCAGTCTTCCTGACTTCTAGGTCTATTCTCTATCTACTGGCTATAGTTCCTCTCTTTTACAAAATGCACGTTTTGATTAATACTACTTACTTGTTTATGTTTTGGTCAATATTTTAAATGGAAATTTTATAATTTTGCATCTGTCCCCTCAAGGCAATTTAATCACAAAGGAAATAATTTCATAAATAAATAATAATAATAAATGTCAGGAATTTTTGATAGCCCAGTTGAATTAAAGAGGTCAATGATGCAATTAATGAGCAATTAGCAACATTTCGGTTTTTTTTTGACAATCAATCAGGACTTCTTGTCTCCATAATTCATAGAGCTTAAATTTAAAAATTCTTTTCTCATCAATTTTGACCCTTTTCCATTTGAAACACTCTGCATTTGGTTATTCTTCTAAAGCTTTCAAGCTGCTAATATGGTGCTATTAGAGATGATTGCAAAGAAAGCTTGGACGAAAGTGGGTTGTTTGCTTCAGCTGTAAAGTCAGCAATCTAGAAGGGTCATATTGGGGCAAGACACTTGTGCTAGAGGTCATGTATTTGACAAAAAGGTTAAATGAGAACTGGAGGCATTTCGTTTTGGCAGAATAAGGGGTACAAAGTTTCTTTTAAAGATTAGTTTTCATATTCTTTCCTACCTAAGGGCAACCTCCAACTCTCTATTCATTCTAAGTTTCTATGCATGGAAGCTACAACTGCCAATACCCTTATATGCCCTCCTATAGTCCAAGAACACGTTTATGAAATTTTGGCAGTGGTGCTAGCTGTCCTGCATCTGTTAAGAAGTACACAGGACATGCTGTATTTTTTCTTATCTCTGGGTAAATGCAACAGAATTCATCTTTTGATATCCCTCTCCCAAAAGACAACATGGATTTTTATTATCCTCCCCTATAGGTCACCTTAAAAAAATGGCTACTCTTAGAAAGGTAAGGACAAAAGATTACGGCACAGATATTAGTAAGAAGTTAGGAACTCCTCCTGAAAAAGAGTTTGGAAAAATGCGAATAATGTCATTAGGATTGGGGGTGGGGTGAGGAGGGGGTTATATTTGGCTTATTTTTGGAGGTTCTAAGGACCAAATGATGAAGAGACCTTGAATCCTGAATGTCAAATGACAGGCTGTAAATGGCACATATGTGACTTTTAGCAAATCACTTCATCTCTCTGAGAGCCTCATACCTTGATTGTACAGGGAAGGTTTAGTACTAGATGGCCTCTGAAGTCTCCCTTCCAGCTCCACATCTAGGGGCCTCCTAGCAACTCCCTCACTTTAGCCACAAAGAATATTAAAGAAATTAACCATAACTCCCTTGCTTAAGAAATTATAAGGGTTTCATACTTCCTACTGTATCAAATATATACCCTTTTGCCTGACATTCAAAGATATCTCTAACTTGGCCCTACTCTAAGTTATGACTGATGATTCTATTCTCCAAACTAGGATATAAAATAGAAGCACACTTCCATTCTATTCATCTAAATTCTATCCATCCTTCAGAACCACGTTCACAACCCATCTTCTTTCCCTATGAAGCCTTTCTAAATTGGTCCAGTCCCAACAAACTAACATCCCATCTGCAATTCACAGATTGACATTTAATTGCTCTCTAATTCCTTGTACTTTATTTTTATGACTCCAGTTAGCATGGAAACTCCCTGAAAGCAAGAACTACTCATATTTCTTTGGTATTTCTCCTGGGGCTTTACACAGTCCTCACTTAAGTGCTCAATAAATACTTTTTGAAGGGCTGGCTCATAGAATCACAATATTTCAAGCTTGGCCTTGCTAAGGCTTTGGAAGTATCATTAGGCAATTCTGGTCACCATCTTTAATACTTTTAGAGGAGTTGGAGCAGCTTTCTTCATGGTCCTAAAGAAAACTGAAGAGAGACTCTGCTTCAGAGGCATCCAATAGTGGTAAGGCATGGGATCACATGAGGAAGTGCTCTGCTGATGGTAAAACAAAAGTCCTTGATAGAAGATGATATCTCACCAAAGAGAGAGGGTATAAACATTTATATAAGTGGGATAAACTTTTATATAGTCCTTATTATGTGCTAGGCACCGTGATAAGTGCTTCACAAATATTTTCCCATTTGATCTCCAGAGCAACCCTATTGTTATCCCTCTTTTACAGGAAATCATAAATAGTTTGAGGAATTGAGGCAAACTGAATTTAAGTGACTTGGCTAGGGTCACACAGCTAATAAGTGCTTGAGGCTAGAATTAAACTCAGATCTTCCTGACTCCACGTGTAGTGCTCTAACCATTGTGCCACCTTGCTGTTGAACTATTGTGAAGGGTTTTAAATGTCAGGCTAATGCAGTTGGGTTTTATCCTAGAAGCAAGAGAGGAAAGAATGAAGGTTTCTGAGCAGGGCAGACCTTAATCAACCAAAAAGCATTTATTAAGCACATACTATATGCCAGGCACTATGCTATGTGCTAATGAAATACATACAAAAGTGAGACAATGCTTGTCCTTGAAGAGCCAACATCGTGTGTGGGAATACAACATGTTCACAGATAAATATAGGAGAACTTCAAAAAGTGACAATGATCTGGGGCACTAACAGGGGTTAGTCTTGGTCTTTTAGGATGGCTACTTGGGTTTAGCCTTGCAAAGAGCTGGAGGTGAAAGTGAAGAAGAAGAGCATCCCAGGTCTGAGGAAAAGTCCAAGTAAAGGTGCACAGTGGGAGATCGAATGTCGTTCTACAGCCTAGCTGTAGGTTAAAGTCCGTGAGAAGGGGGGTGCAGGTGAATAACCAGCCTAGGAACCAGCTGGGTACAGATTGTGGATGAACTTTTAAAAATAATAAGAAGACTTTGGATTTTTTCTTAAAGGCAAAAAGGAATTAAATTCTTGAGCAGGAGTGATATGATTAGAACTATATTCTAGACTTTATGAAGGATGTTTTATAGAGGGAAGATACTGGATCCAAGGGAACCAGCTAAGAAGTTATTAAGATAGACCTCATGAGGGTGATTAAAGTCTAAACTAGGAAGGTAGAAATAAGTATAAGAGAATAGATGCAAAAGATTTTGTGGTGGTAGATTTTACAACTGAACAGATGGGAGTAGGGTGGGGAAGGGAGAGGTAAGAAGGGAAGGGTCAAAGATAGCACCAAGGATTGAAACTGGATGACTAGGAAGATGGTGGTGTCTTAAGCTGAAACAGAGAAGTGGGGGTGGGGGGAAGAACAGTTTGGAGATTAGGGGAGGCGGACAATGAGATCACCTTTGACAACACTGAGTTTGAGGTTTCAGTGGGACATCCAGTATGGATATGTGGATACTAAGCTGAAGCAAAGGTTAAGATTAGGGCATTGAGGTGATAATTGAACCCAAGAAAAAGAATATAGAGGGACAAGAGAAGGTTGATGTCTGAGTCTTGAAGGAATTTCCACTGCATTTGAGTTTAGCCTTTAAGGTACCAGTTTAACACTTATAAGCATACATGCATTTCTGTCTATATATTTATAGGGGCATAGGTTTAGATTTGGAAGGAACCTAAGAGGTCAATAACTCCATCTCCCTTATTTTACAGATGAGGAAACTAAGTCATGAAGGAGATAAGTGACTTACCAGGAAGAATGTTTTGAACTTAAGTCTTCTTGATTACAAATTCATTGGTAAAATGTTTATTGAATTGTGCTTATTTATAACATGAAAAAAATTTTATGATTATAGGATCATGAGATTTATAGCTGTAAAGAATCTTAGATTTGGAAGGAACCCTTGAGGTTATCTATTTAAAGTCCTGAATTTTACAGTTAAAGAAATTGAGGATGTGAGATGCCCAGAATCACATGGAAAGTAAGTAGTAGAGCTGGGATTGAAGAAATATGTGTGTATACACATGTGTATATAAAATAAATAACTAATATCTATGTATGTACACACATATACATACAATATAAACATTTTTTCTAAACCTATATGGTATAAGGAACTTTATGGTGAGGAAACTCTTTTTTTAAAAAATTAATTAATTTTTTTAAGGGAGGAAAAACCACCTTTTAATAATAGAAAAGTTATTGACTGGTGTTTCCACTATAAAGCTGTTTCACAAATCAAAAGTGATAAAACAATTATACACATTTACAGTGATCAGGGACTACAGTGCAGACACCTCATTTAACACTGGGCTAACAAATTTTGATGACTGAGTATATGTTCCATATTTACAATGCAGAACTGAATTAGAGACAGAAAAGGTGCATTTCATGGGGCATGTCACGTTCTCAACCAAGAGTCGAGTTACAAGCACGGAGAGGAAACTCTTTAAATTTTTTTTTTTTTGCTTTTTTTTTTTGGAGGGCAATTGGGGTTAAGTGACTTCCCCAAGGTCACATGGCTAGTTTTTGTGTTCAGTGTCTGAGACCAGATTTGAACTCAGGTCCTCCTGACTCCAGGGCTGGTGCTCTATTCACTGTGCCACCTAGCCACCCCAAGGAAACTCTTTGTATCAATGCAAATGGTCAATTGCTTTGTAATTTATACTCTAGGACAGGAGTGGGGAATCTATGGCCTTGAGGTCACATGTGGCCCTCTAAGTCCTCAAGTGTAGTCATTTGGCTGAATCCAAACTTCACAGAACAAAACCCTAGTAAAAAGATTTGTTCTGTAAAACTTGGACTCAGTCAAAAGGCCTCGTACAAGGACCAAGAAGGCCACTTATGGCCTCAAGAATACAGGTTCCTCACCCCTGGGCAGGAGAAGTTAACTGAGAAGTTAAGTGACTTGTTCCAGGTTCCAAAGAGCCAATGTGTCAGAAGATTTACACTTTATCTACCTCACCATACCATCTTTCTTCTTCTACATTCATATGTAGCTACATGGTATAATGTAAAGAAAACTGCGCTTACTGAAATCAATTAGACAGGTTCTGTTCTTGCATCTGGTATATATTAATTTGCTCTAATGGCAAGTCACTTAAACTCTCAGAGCCTTGGACAACTCTAAAAGATTACAAATTACAGATTAGGCAGTTCTTGTTTTAAGTAAATTTGTATTACTTTGACTTAACATAAAGAATTTTGAAAGAAATCCACATTCCAAAAAAACCACTTATGTTAACTTCACTGTACAGTACCAGTGCTCTCTCTTGATGCCTTCCCCTTGGATAGGTTCTCTGGCCTCCCACCCACCCACCCACCCACCAAAAAAAAATCCCAAAACAACCCTAAAAAAATAAAACCTTCCAAGTGAAAGCAGAAGAATGGACTCATGGAGAGACTGAAATCTCTCCCACCCTCACAGATCCAGGCTTGGCTTCAGACCTCTGGCAGCCTGACAGAGCTGACTTTTGCCCTTCCCTTCCCACCTACTCTAGTGTCCAGTGCTTCTGTTCAAGGGTAGCATATATTTGTCCCTGCCCCACCTGTCCTCTCCTATGTTCCTGTCTGGCCTTGACATGACTGGCCGTGGTTCACATGTTCCTTCTTGCTTCTCTTTCTCTGCCTCCCGTGTATCTTTGAGCTGTGTATCAGCCCCCTCACTCCACAGGCTCCCAGCCCCTTTCCTGACTTCCTCCTTTCCTCACATCCACTGGCAAATCTGAATTACAGAAAAATCACTTTACTTAGAGGTCTGCAAAATGGTCCACTTACGTTAAGTGAGAACTGTCTGTATTCTATGTCTGCATCAGTGGAGTGAGTTTCCACCCTGAGATCCTTACACCAGTGGTATCACAGTTCTGCATCAAATAAACACACACCCCAACAGTCCCCCCATACTTAAAGATTTTGCATGATATTTTGTCATTGAAACCAATGTATACACAATGTTAAAAAAAAAAAAAACAACTAGGCTACCATAGAGAATCATTTTAAACTGATTCAAAACCAAAAGGGGGAATAGGACTGAGCAGGAACGGGGTTGGGGGTGGGCAGGGGAGTTGGGGGGGTCAGAGATTAATTCATTTTTATTAAAGGCGTAATCTGCATTAGTAAAGAATACATGTGCCAACTGAATACAACTTAATGAGAAAGGGGCCTTCTTATATAGGCTTCATCTTATGAAACAATATTTAAATGACAAATTTATTTGTCAACCTGTGAGGAGAAAAAACACACTAAATTAATGCTAATGAAGAGATGGATCTGAGAGTTAAGATAGTACAGTTTAAGTAAAGGCTTGGCTAAGCCACAAACAACTTTTGGAGAAATTCCAAGACAACAAACTCTTTTTTTCTTCAATTAGATGATCTAATAGGCCCTGTGACGATCGAGTACAACAAACAAATTGTCTGAAGACTTTTCCTCTGAGTCAACATATTGAATAGTTAGCAACAATAACAACAACAATGATAAAGTCGAACAAACAGTCAAACCATAGTGAGATGTGAGCTCCTATTGATTACCAAGGTTTTATTCATGTCAGGACTTTATTGCTATTAAGAAAGATTTTTCCTTGAAATGAAACACAATACTACAGATGTATTTATTTATTTAGGTCTGTTTATTTTACATAACCCAAAAGACAAACGTCAAACCCACCCCCAAACTGAGAGCACCAGACCTTGTAACAATATTCTTATAGAGACAGTGACTGATAGATTATAATATACTGAAGGTAATAAAAGTAAAATTATTCTGAGTTTACAAATCTTCCCATGCAAAAAGATTCAAGCAAGCATACAGATTAGCTCTTGTGAAATATCTCAGCTGATAGGTAGAGAAACTGTGAAGGGGGGGGGGGAGAGAAGACTGTCCCAAAGTCACTCCTGAATGAGATTGGCCTGCATGGACTATATTTGCCCAGAATCACATAGATCATAAGTAGTGTTGGGGTCTGATCACACTGCTTCCACTTACCACCTGTTGTGATGTTGGTTGAGTCTCTTCAACTCTCTGGGCCTATTTCCTTATGTATAGAATAAGGATGTCATATTCTAAGATGTAGCCTAGTTTTTAATCATAAGATCCTAAAAACTCTTTTACTGTATGTACTTTCACTCTAGGCTCTATATATTAAACTCTGCTGCTTCATACCAGCACCATAATAATATATAAATGAAAAAAAAAAGCACCACGCTTTAAAAGTAGCCTATAAACAGTTATTTTGTATCTGCAGCATATTCTAGGACAGCCAGTAGTCCAGGACCAAGTATAATTAAATACTTCCTTCTACGTTCAGCATCCAAGTAGGATTAGGTAGTCCAAAGACACAAATACGCTATCACCATAGAAGGACCGGAGAGTTAGCACTGTTGGCTTGGCTAACTTTACATAGTAAAATCTCTTATCTTTCCATGACTGTAAATCCATTATCTTCTAAAGAGCAGAACTTTAACTCAGCCAGTTATAGGAAATACTGGACCTTACAGCTAGAAGGGCGGTCATCCCATTCAAAACTTTCATTTTACATCTGAAGACTAAGGAATCAAAAGCTTTAGACCCAGAAAAGTCATTAAAAAATACTATTCCAATGCCCTCGTTTGATTACTAAAGAAGCTGAATCTCAGAGGTAAAGGAGGTTGTCCAAGGATACACAGCTAGCAAATGGCATAAGAGGTATTCAA
Source organism: Petaurus breviceps papuanus (assembly GCF_028583685.1). NCBI lineage: Eukaryota > Metazoa > Chordata > Mammalia > Diprotodontia > Petauridae > Petaurus > Petaurus breviceps. Next base: position 20,564,836 of record NW_027186304.1, read on the forward strand.
ACTCAGGTCTTAATCATCAGAATTCCACGGTCTTTTCACTGCACCATGCTAAAGGACTCTGGATGCTTTTCATAACTTAGCCCAAAAAACAAATTCTCAATCTTGTTTTGAAAAATCTGATCGGGACCTCAGATCACTGGCTGACTGAAATGAAGCAGCTCAAGCAGTAAGAGTAGGTAGAACACGGAGGAAAGGATGACAGTCACTTGCTATACAATCATCCGTTACCAGGCAACAGAGAAAGAGCAGTTCAATGTGGCAGGCACACAGGAGCATGAATGCTCGCCCACCTCCAGAGATGGAAAGCAAGCCCTGCAAAGCAGAGAGGAGAGCAGAGAGAGAATGGAGTCACAGGAAGGAGTTAACAAAATGATAGCCTCGCTCAGAGGAGGGTGAGGCCTTAAGACTGCTTAGTGAATGCCTTTAGGTGCACCGCACAAGAGGCCATATCTTAGGGGTAAGAGTGGGGATGGTCTCCGAGGACACACAGAAGAACAGCTGGAGCTCTGGAGTTCGCCAAACACTTGGTGAAACTTAAGACATAAAAATACATGTTTCTGAATTGTTAGGGGAAAAAAGGAACATAAAGACTTATGAAAGGCACATGAAGACACTAATCTGAGAACAGGCAGAGGGGGAAACTGAAGTCAAAACACTGCAATCAGAATTTGTGCCATCAGTAACACTGGCGGAGGGGCTGTAGACATATGTCTGCCATGTGCACAGATCTCCTCTCCTCTGGAGAGATGTTCAAGTTTCAAAGTATATGTTCTTGTTCTCTCTCTGTCTCTGTCTCTCCTCCTTCTTTTTCCCTTTCTTTAAAAACATCTTAGAGGGAATTCCCTAAGTATAGCTTTCAGCAGTACAGACAGCACAATGTGACCTAAGCAAAACATGCTTATTAAAATCATATTGTAATCATTTAAAATTTTTTTATAGTGGAGCAGGGGAGCCTTAGTCAAGTTCCCGTTTATTAAAAAAGCATACAAATAATTTCCAACATTCAAATGGCATTAGAAAAACTTTCAGCTGCTATAATAACTTTATGAGCTTCCCACTCCCTCTACCAAAAGAAGACAAAAATAGCTTAATAGACTGCTTGCCTATAAGGATAGCCTCATGCAGTTATGTCTAAGTACCTGTTAAACACTCACAAACAACTCTGATTTTGTTCAGGATAAAAAGCAGTTTTAATAATTGTCTCTAACCCTCCTGGTTGATGACTTACTGGATATGTTATTGTGTGGACTCCTTTTGAGTATGGGTTGGACCAGAATGTCACTGAGATTCCTTCCAACTTTAAAATTCTGTGATTCTCACCCCCATTTCTGACATTAATTACCCTCATTAGGCTATCTAATGTGTCATATTAAATATCAGTTGTTAAAGTAATGTGATTTAGAACAGGCAATGGAATAACAAGTATCCCAAAATGTGTAAATTCCTATAAAACCAGACCAATTTGCCAAATCAAATGAAGCTGTGCACATATATATTATATGTGCTATATATGAAGCTATCCGTATATATACATATAGGTATACACACATATATATGTGTGTATATTGCTTCATTTGATTACTCCCCATGAAAGTTTCATTAAGTTGTTCTGAGTACGAGATAGAAAGAGTGTACAAAAGCTGATTTTTTCACTAGTTTATTGTGCTAAATCAGAAAGGGCATTATTTAAGGAGAAAACTTTCAACATTTTTCAAGCTTAAAATTGTGTAAGGGACAGAAAGATGTAGGAGGTAGGTAATGCTGGCAGCAACAAAGCTAACATCCCTACTTAGGGGTTTTTTTGTCTTTAAGAAAAAGTGGGGTTCCTTTAGGTCTTTTTTAATCTTAAATTTCTTTCTCCAACCTCCTCATCCTGAAAATAAAAACCTACCTCTCCTCTGAAGATACCTCATTCCCAATTTGCCTCATTTTTCCCAAGGAATGCCAATCCAGCCCTCAAACAGAGTTATGGGGAAATTTAGCCTGGAGAAGGAAAAGACTTGGAGACAATCTGATAGCTCTGCTTAAGTATCTGAAGGGCTGTCACATAGAAAAGAGCTTAAATTGGTTCTTCTTGGTATCCCAGAGGTCAGAACTAAAAGAACTAGATGGGAGCTGTGAAGAGTCAAAATTCGGCTGGATTTTAGGAAAAATGTAACAATGAGATATGTGGTCTTAGGGGATGGTGGAATCTCTGTCATTAGAGGGCTTCAGATAGAGGTTAGGGGACCACTGGTCCATTACTGAAAACATGCCTTTCAAGCTTCTTTGGAATACATGGCTGTTAAGGTCAGTTCTAACACTGGAATTCTGTGACTCTCCTCATTCCCAAGTACTGCTTCCAGATCCTGTCCACAATTAATATCCTCTTTCAACTTCTTAGCCTTTGATATCCACATGCCATCTCTTAGTATCCTCTTCAGATTGCTATTGCAATACAATTTCCCTAGGACTTATTTCATCTTTCCTAAAGGAAGTTCACATTCTCTCTTTCGACCACATGATCAGCTTTGGGAATTTAATATACACATCAATGAAACTTTAGAGTCCCTGACATCACAGTACCTTGCCCATCTAAACTGCGAATCTCCACATTCACTGAGCAACAGTACAACCATATAATCACTCTCTCTTAACGGAGTCTTGTGCTATGTGTTTATAGTAGCCTTTAATCCATCAACCCCAAGAAACTACTTTTTTTTTAAAGAGCTATAAAGCACCTTGGAGATTATTAGTCCCAACCCCTCACTTAACAGGTTAAGAAACTGTGAGGCTCAGAGATAATGGTAGAATTGGGACAAGAACTTAGGTCAACTGGCTTCCAGGCTAGTGTGTTTTCCATTATTCTACTGTCTCAGCCTCTCAATCCTTCTCCTACCATCAACTGACCCAGTTTATTAGGCCTGACTACATTCCTTTTATTTATTGCCTCTGCTGGGATATTTCTTCCTCCCTCTTTTCTGAGTGGACTAAAGATATTACAGAAGTTAGTCAGGCTTACTGTGCTCACAGGATGTTCAGGGTAACTGATGCTAGATCATGGCTTGCATTTCCTCTTTCTCAGCCAATGGAACCATAGTCAAAAAGATTCTCTATGAGACTCTCAGTAGAGAGGGCTCATGGGGTGGGAATGGGAGTGGGGAGATCATGAAGGTCACTGCAGCAAATGACTATAGTGGTCTAGTCAGAATAGATTCCAGGAAAGTCCAAAAAAAGAAATCAAGGGAAAGCTTAGGAGAATGGTCACAAAGAAATGTGCAGAAAAGCATTGGGCTGGTTGTGAATTTTTTTTTAAATGCCCTGAGCAGCATGGCAATGACCAGCATCCATATACAGCATCCATAGTTCACAGCAATGACTCGGTGATAGAAGCCATTGTAGAAAACCTGAAAATGAAAAATGACTTTTTCTGGAGGCTGGACAAGTTTGTGACAAATCTGCCAGCAATATTTCCTCTTTGCGAATCACAAATATAGTCAATACAAGTGAGAAAGACAGGTACAAAAAGGCAGAAGGGGGGAGGGGGGGAGGGGGGGAAGAGGGGGAGAAGGGGGGGGGGGGGGGGAGGAAGGAGAGGGAGAGAGAGGGAGAGAGAGAGAGAGAGAGAGAGAGAGAGAGAGAGAGACTTAAGAAGTATCTCAATTTGGATGCCTCTCAGGGTGGGACTGTGATTTTTGGACATTTACACTGTGGGATCGTCACAGGGGTTAGTGGTTCATTTAAGTAAAAACTATAAGTTTCCTGAGGGCAAGGTTAGGTAATATTGCACCTAAACTAGAAATAGTTCTGTTATTATTGCAACACTCTACACACACTGGACACTTATAAATTCTTGTTGAATGAAGGAATTTTAAAAGTTTCTATTTTGTTTCCCTCATTTTATCACTAAAGATTCCTTTTGCAATATTATTAAATATGTCCTCGCAAGGCAGAAACTACTGTCAGTATCCTAGATAGTGTAAGGCAGAAATTTCCCCATGCTTTCTGAATGGGGACATGGAAGCCAAAAGGAGTGAGCATGTTTTCCAATAAGTACCCAATCACTAAGAGTCTCCAAATCAAGAAACATATTTGTCTCTGATTGAGAGGCAACATGATGCCTTTCTTGCCACCAGCCTCCTTCTTTATTTCTACTTCCAGGATTTTACCCATGCTGCTCCCTCTATCTCTTCTACTTGTCCAGATGTTTTCCATCATTAGAACCTAACATTAGTCACAACTCTTCCATGAGGACTACTATAAGCTACAAATTAGTTGCATGTCCAATAGAGTCCTGGAAAGAACACTAATAACATCTTATATAGATCACAGAAAATCTCCAAATTCCTCAATTTTATACTTCAACAAGAGATCCAAGGCCTTACAGCTGAAATGCTCTATATCTTTTCATATATTCATTGAAATTTTTATTCAATGTTTATTCATTCAATAAACACTTTAAAGCACTTACTATATACCAGGTATCATGCTATTTGGGAAAATTGGAGGGACTTGGTGGCATGTTTCGGTTCTTTTTTTTTTTGTCTTTATTTTTGGAGGGGCAATTGGGGTTAAGTGATTTGCCCAAGGTCACATGGCTAGTTTTTTGTGTTAAGTGTCTGAGACCGGATTTAAACTTAGGTCCTTCTGACTCCAGGATCCGTGCTCTATTCATTGCGCCACCCAGCCACCCCAATGGTTTGGTTCTTTAATATCCTGATTCAATGTAGGACTTCTCTCTCCAAAAGGAGTAATCATTACTTATTTTTAGATGAGGTAAAATGTAGTGAGGAAGGTAATTAATTACGGAAGTACAAATCCAGTGGCCATCCCTACATGCTAAATGAAGGCAGGACCCACTCTCCACATCATTCCTGGAGGTATTATGGAAATGAGCACTACTCTGTGCAGCACTGCTCTGTGCACTTGGATTGATGAAGTCAGAGTATGAGCTCTGGCTGGTACTAATGGACTAGAAAGGCTTCATATGCAATCTCAGGGATGGCCCAAATGTCTGGAGTCTGGCAACCAGCCTTACTTAATTCAGTGATGCCCATCTCCAAGCTTGCTCTGTGTGTGTGTGTGTGTGTGTGTGTCTGAAACCATGACAACTGTGGAAAGCCATGTACTGAGTTGCAATGGTGTTGCAAAATTACAGATCCTGGAACTATGGAACTTACTCTGTATTTAGCACTATATGGGATATAAGAAAGACATAAGATGAGAGTTCTGGCTTTCTCACTTTAATTAGGAAGGTAAAACTATGCACATGAAACTAGTAGAGTTGAATAAGTGACAATATATAATTAAGTGCTATGTGGGTGGACAGGAGTTCAGGCAAGGAAGATTGAGTTAGTATCAAAGCAACTGAGGTAGAGTTCATGGAGAAGGTGGTACTTGTCCTGGGCTTTGAAGGAAGGATAGAATTTATAAAGGTGGAAAGGAAAAGGGAAGAAATTCTACATGGAAAGAACAGAGGGCATGCTGTAATAAAAAGAACATTAGATCAGGAATGAGGAGGTTTGGGTTACCCCAAGACTGATGAGCTTTGTTTCCAGGTCTTCGCTATCACAAAAAGTGTTGGCAGCAGTACTTTGGCATTTGGTACCTTTCTTTCTGTCTTTGACCTCCTTGGCATACATGCCGAACACTGGCATCTCTGGGGTCAGAAGGTATACATATATGTACATATGTGCATACATATGTGTAACCCAAATGAGTTGGGGGAAGGTGCTTATATATGTCATGTGTTCTCTGACCTCTTTAATGAGTCTTTCTTCTGTCTTCTTTTCCTTTTGTTCTGTGACAATAGTTAAAGGACATTTTGTCACCTTAAAAAAACAACAAACTTAATTAAGAATTGTTTTCTGGAATGTTTGAACCAATTCAAAGCTCCATCACTAGTGTATTAGTATATCTGTCTTCATAAAGCCCTTTCAGAATTTATAATGTTCCTCTTCTGTCATCTTTGCCAGTTTGCTAAATGAAATCACAAAGTTGTCTGGACTTTCAGCACCACTCTGGATATTTATAAGCTAAATGCTTATTCAAAGAAGGACAGCTTGGGTGGTGGTGGGATTTGAAACCATTCCACAGTTGAAGATGACAATGATATTTGGCCGAGGGAAAAAATTAAAGTGGAATAGACACATGAAAGATTGTCATATGGAAGAGGCATTATGTTATTTGGCCACGGAGGTCAGAACTAGAACCATTAGTGGTATGACTTTAAAGGGGGTTTAAGTAGATGCGAAGGGAATGACAATTTCAATCCAATATCAGGAAGAACTTCTTAGTGATCAGAGCTGTCCAAGAATGAAATGGATTGTCTTGGTAGGCAGCAAGCTCCTTGTTGTGTCTTAGGATGGTATCAGTATAAACTACAATTTTCATAAGAGTGTACTAGAATGATGAATTAAGGCCTTTTTTTTTTTTTTAAGCAATTGGGGTTAAGTAACTGGCTCAAGGTTACACAGCCAGTTATTTCTGGGTGTGGTGCTAAGTATCAGAGCCCGGATTCGATCCCAGGTCATCCCTACTCTGGGGCCGGTGCTCTTACTCACTGTGCTACCTGGCCGCCCCTGAATTAAGGCCTTTTTGAGGGCACAAAATAGATCTTTTTCATATTTTCCATACCTTGCACATAATAGGTGCTCAGTAAACATTTTTTGAATAAGTGGAAGAATGAATGGAAATTTTTGTTTGAATCCATGATCTTTTGTAAATGTTTTGATAAAATGGGCTTGTCTTTGCTGTATACCTTTATGTTTTCCTCAAAACATTTTGCATTTTCTTTAATCTGGTCATTCATTTCAATTTACCTAAAAAACAAAGACCAATATTTGACTTAATTACCAGACACAGCTTAGAATAGTAAATATCTAATTCATGTTACTGAGATGTTTTCTGGTAAGTTATTTACCTTTCTAGGCCTCACTTTCCTCAAATGTAAAAGAAGGGGACTGATTATACTAGGAATGCTTTTGCAAAGCTAGTAATCTCTGACTCTAAAATACATAAGCACCACCTGGTGGTAAAAATCAGTCATTGTAGGCTGTCCCCACAAAACAAAATAGAAAAAAAATAACAGAGATGAAAAGGAACTTTGACACCATCAAATACAACTTTCTCATTTTACAGGGTTTCCTCACAAAAGAAATTGAGACCCAAGAGGTTAAACTATTTGCTCATGTTAGATAATAGTAAATTGAGTGTCAAAGTTGTGTAAGAAAAAGGAAAATAACAGTACAATCTTTGTTTGGGGGTTTGTTAAGTTATCTAAGAGTTACTCTTAAACTGCTTGTTTTCATTTCCCCAGACATTTTAAAATCTGTTTTCTACCTTAGCATAGATTCAGTCTAAGTGTTTCTGCTACCTAAGAGTGAGTTTCAGAAGCTATTTTCCACTTGTCTCAGTATTTTTAAAACAACCTTGCTTTTTACATTTCTAATCATTCTCTGCTTGGAAATACCTGTCATTTATTAGACAAAGAGTTCTGAAGTTTTCTGCTTTCCACTTGTGAAAATTTTGGAAGAGATATATATTCTATTTTTTTTCAGTCTCCTTTATAATGTATGGTGCTGTGATTGACTATTGGATTACAAAACCAAAGGACTGTGGTTGGTAAGGTATTAATAAACATTCTAAAATCCTTTCAAATAGGATGGAGAAATCCAGGTTGAGGTGGTCTATGGGTTGCTATATAGGTAGACTCAATTACACTGAAAGATTCTTGATTCATTTATTAATACCAACTTGGAGGAAGGCATCAAGTTGTAGGTTTCAGGACTCTACACTTAAATCACAGCCCATGTAACATTTCCTCAGAGACTTATGTTGAGATATTAATTTCTAATGTTGGTAACCCAAAGCTAGGAAAAATAGCTTAGACTGTTGGAATCAAAGAACCAAGAAGCAAAGAAGCAAAACTGACTCTAATTAAAGGGATAAAATTATAAGAAAACCCTGCCCTGAGTTTCAAAAAAAATTTTTAAATAAGTTATGACTTTTTCCTTTAGAAGGTACTTAATAATTGGTTGTTGAGTAAATGATTGGATGCTTGGTGGCAGTGATTACCAAAAGGAAGTCTGTGAGTAGGCTGGAGAAGAAAGGAGAGGCTAAGCCAGCTCTAACCCTTTAAATATCCAGGAGCATCCCTTTCTTTCTACTACTGTGGAGCCATCTCAAACTTCCTGGACACACGAGCAGTCTGTGTCTAGGCCCCAAATAGTCCAGCCAAGTAGGAAAGGAGGAAAATTCACAACATTGTTAAATTAGATGCGTACCCCAGGCCCAAGATATGCTATTTTATGAAATTGAGGGAGTGGGGTAAGGCTGCTAAGGTGATCAGCAACACAGACACAGGAAGTAGAGTATCGCAATGTACAGGACACAAGATCTGAAGTCAGAAGATCAGAGTTAAATCTTGGCTCTGCCACTTGCCACCTAAATAACAACGAACAATTTATTTCACTTCTCTGAGCTTCAATATCCTCACTGTAAAAGAAGGGCAATGAATGGACTAGATGGTCTTTAAGGTCCCATGCAACTTAATCTATGACTAATGAATCTACAGTTACTTTCAGGGGTATTAAGTGGAAGTAACTTCAGAAGACAGGGTGAAATTGGTCTTTGTCACTCTAGAAGGTTTTCTTCCTTTCTTTCTCCCTTTCCTCCTTCTTTACTTTCCCCCTTCCTCTCTCTCTCTCTCTCTCTTTCGCCATTGACTTTTCAGAGCCCTTAGTTCTGATGCAAGAAGAAAGGGTAGAAAAATATTGATCAGCTTTTCTTAGCAGGAAACTTCTACCTTTGAGAACCAAGGATATAAACAGAATAAATATCTCATTACTATACTTCATAAATATGATTATGTGATCATCATTTCTCTGTCCAAAAAGATAATAAAGTCCAAAGGTACTCAAATTCTAGGAAAAGCCTTGGTTCCAAGGTTGAGAAGTGGTCCATTGAAAAAAAAATAAAACTTCAATTCTTATGGCATATATTCTCAAGATGCCAACAGCATTTGTCTCCTGAAATTTCTGTGGTGGAAAAAGCACTGGATAAAAGTGCTTTCAATCTGTCTTATTAACATGTGACTTTGCACAAGTCAGCCTCTCAGAGTCTGCTTTCTCATCTATAAAATGAAGGAATTAGACAAAATTATTTTTATGGTCTTTAGGCTTTTAATTACTATGATAACTAGAGTGGAGGAAGTGAATATTAATAATTAATCAGAGTGGTCTGATTTTAGTTATAATTTGGAGAGGGGAACTGTAAGAAAATTCTCTAAAATGACTTTCTGGTGTAGAAGTGGAGGGTGCTTATAACGGAGACTGAATTTTAGTTTCCTCTGAGCTGCCAATTAATCCTATCCGAGACAAATGGACCAATTAATGTCTGAAACAGAACAAAGGCGTGAAAGCCTAGAAAAGATCTAGCTCCCCTACTCCCTCCACTGTAAAGGACACTAAAAGCCTTGGGCAAAGCTGCTTTAATGAGTTAAAAGAAGGTGGGTCAGTCAATGCATACAGAAAACCTGAGAAATCAAGACCTTGGCCCTTATATCTATAAGAAAAACTACTTATTTCTTACAGTTGGGTTTTTTTTTGGAGGAGTGAAGGCAAGGCAATTGAGGTTAAGTGACTTGCCCAAGGTCACACAGCTAGTAAGTGTCAAGTGTCTGATGCAGGATTTTTACTCAGGTCCTCCTGACTCCAGGGTCACTGTTCTATTCACTGTGCCACCTAGATGCCCCTAGTTGTTTTTTTTTTTTAATGGAATTCCCTGTGTTAAATCAAGCCACTATGTTTATGATTTTTTTGTTTGTTTCAGCAATTATGAACAGAAAAGACCTTTAGAAAACAAAGGAAGGTTAAGGGCCTCTAACCCAAAGCAGGGCAGGCAAGAAGAGCAAAATCTGTTCCTCTTTCTTCTAACAGACCTTGGTCAAAAGATACCATGTGAAAGAATAAATAGTGACAGGGATGAGCAAAGGGATAATTCTAAGCAAAGAGTATTCCTTGAACTCCCAAATGTAAGGAAGAGGAAAGGGAGAAGAAAGAGACACCAAGGAGTCAGCCTGGGATTGTGTCACATCTGGGAGATATTCAGCAGCAAAACTGAAAAGAATGTCATGTGGAAGGTAAGTTAAAGTTAGACATCTTGTTTGACTCTACAAAGTAGAACTAGGAACAGAAGCTATGGGAAATTAGATTTTAGATCAATATAAGGAAAACTTCATAAAAATTGGAATTCAAAAATTGAATCAATGGGGGCAGCTAGGTAGTGCAGTGAATAGAGCAATGGCCCTGGGGTCAAGAGGACCTGAGTTCAAATCCAGACTCAGACACTTAACACTTACTGTGTGACCTTGGGCAAGTCACTTAACCCCAATTGGCCTGCCATCCCCCCTCCAAAAAACAAAGAAAAAGAAAAGAAATTGAATCAACTGTCTTGTGGAGCTAATGGGTTCCTTGACATTTGAAGTGTTGAAGAAGACGGTTAATGAGACACTTTAGAAGGGATCAGTACTTTGGATGGGAGGTTGACAAGATGACCTCTGATAGTCCTTCTGAAAATATGTAAAAGTACACCCACCCCACATCTAATTTGCTAACTGGTTTAGTAAAAATTTGAGCAAAACTCTGTTGGGATGGGATGGAAGAAAGGTAGCTCCATAGCAACAATGTTAATAAATGGAAGACACTTTCCTGTGAGGGAAAAATTGGACTCCCAGTAAGTTCAAAACCCCTTTTATTATGTCCACTTTGCTAATAAATCACATAGCTCAGATTGTTTCCTTGGTTATTATTACTTACCTGCCAAAAAACCAATCTTTAGAGAAACCCAGGGTCTCCAGAAGCACCTTCTCTTTATTCCTTCCAAATACTGGAAGATTAGGATGGATAAACAATGAAACAATAACTGAACTTGCAAAAGCTAGCTTAAATTGATAGATTTTAGAAGCATGAACCTGGGGATTAAGTCTATACCTAAATATCTAGATCTTGCCTCTTTTTTTCCCTTGGGCTTAAGTACAACATTAACTTGATTATTGTAAATAGAGCTCCTACTGATAAGAACAATATCAATCAGACAACCATTTATTTGGATGTGTTACATTAACTTGAATTTCTATAGTGTCTAAAAGTGTACAAAGACTTTCCTTACTAACCCCTGTAAGGTAAACAGAAAAAAAAACATTATTATCCCTGTTTTACAAATAAAGCTTGAAGAGGTTAGCTCATCTGTAAACTCTAAGTCACAAAGCTGATAAAATGGCAGAAGGTGGAATTGAAACTCAGGTCCCCTGACACCAGGTCCAGGGTTGTTATTTCAATCTTCCAATAGTGACTTTCTTTAGCTATGTGTAGAACTCCGGTTAGAACAACTTCTTTCTTTAGGAGAAGTGTGTGTATGTGTGTGTGTGTGTGTGTGTCTGTCTGTCTGTCTGCCTGTCTGTCTGTCTTAGTAACTTAGAAGCAAGAATCTCAAAACCAGGGTTGAACTGGGATGGTGGGGATTGGCAGAATCGTGTTACAGGGGGTGCCATGACTTATGGTGGCCTTTGAAAATTATATATTTGCAACTCCATAGCAAAATGATGTTGGCTAGAGCAATGTTTTCTTTTTTTTAATTTAAAATATGTTCCCAAAACTATGCCCAAGGGGTTATAAAACTGCGCATATCCTTTGATCCAGCAATACCACTTCTAGGTCTGTATCCCAAAGAGATCGTAAAAAATGGAAAAGGGCTCAGATGTACAAAAATGTTTATAGCAGCTCTTTTTGTGGTGGCAGAGAATTGGAAATTGAGGGGTTGTCCATCAATTGGGGAATGACTGAATAAGCTGTGGCATATGAATGTAATGGAATACTATTGTGCTATAAGAAATGATGAGCTGGCAGATTTCAGAAAAACTTGGAAAGACTTACATGAACTGATGAGTGAAGTGAGCAGAACCAGGAGAACATTGTACAGAGTAACAGCAACACTGCACAGTGGTCAACTATGACTGACTTGACACTTCTCAGCAATACAATGATCAAAGACATTTCCAAAAGATCCATGATGGAAAATGCTATCCACATCCAGAGAAAGAACTATGGAGTCTGAATGCAGAAGAAAGCATATTATTTTCATTTTTTTTCTTTCCTGTGGTTTTCCCCTTTTGTTCTGATTCTTCTTTCACAACATGATTAATGTGGAAATGTGTTTAACAAGATTGGACATGTATAACTTATATCAGATTGCTTGCTGTGTATGGGAGGGGGGAGAATAAGGAGGGAGGGAGTAAAATTTGGAACTCAAAATCTTATAAAAATGAATGTGAAAAACTATCTTTATATGTAATTGAAAAAATACTTTTAAGTGGCAAAAATCATACATATACATATATGTATATATGTATACACATACACACACACAAGAAGGCAAGGAAAACAAATCCCATTTCAAATATGTACCAAAGCAATGTTACTTAGGGGAGGTTTATAATTAATATATTAACTCATACATCTGCAGAAATGTAAAGCAGAGGCCAGGAGCTGGATATACCATCTTATGTAGATGTCCCCTTGGTTGTAAGCAGTTTTACTATAAAAACAGAAATGTAGTCAAATGGGAAATCATGTGAGTCAGAAAACCCTACTCTTCCAAACCTATCACTGAGATATGAATACCACAAAATGTCAACTATTGCCTACAGTTTTCAGAAGCAAACTGTTAGGATGAAGAGATTGCACAGACATTACATGGGCAGTGTTGGAGAAGGGCACCTGTCTTCTTGGCAATAACAGTCAGACTAAAGCAGAGCAAGGCATTGGCAAACTGCTCACAAACACATCATTTTGGTGCTGGGCTGTAAGAGCACAGTCATTAACAGGAAGGGAATTAAAAAAAACCAAACACTTAGAAATTTGCTTTTTCACCATCAAAGTATCATGCATTAACTAGATACTTGTCTGCTTTAACTAAAAGTGAAAAGCAAAGCAGCGTCTTTGAAGGAAACATGAAACATTGCTGATGATAGAGGTGATGGCAGAGGTGGTGTCTCTGGCTGTCTGTTGGACACAGGAATGCCTGAGAGTATAATAAATGATTCAGGAGCTGGTATCAAGGATAAAACTGGTGCCAATGTTTTTACTCAAATTAATCATTGAGCAAATCTTTCTGTGCTTTCTGTGCCCAAGCTGAGATTACAGCATGGCTTGGCATATAAGATTTTCCTGAGGATAGAGAATGAAGACACATGGGGAAGGCTGGACAGGAATAACAAATACCCAACATTCTGTTACATTGCCACCTACCTCAGTAACCCCCTCCTACCAAGATAAACAGCTCTGTAAGTGTAGTACCAGAAAGAGTCACCTTATCAAATACCAACCTACAGGGATTGACTCAACTCGCTTTTATCTAATGCCTACTGGCAACCTCAGAGGCATAGAGAAGCTTGACCTCTCATTACTACCTTTCTGTCCCTAAGCCCAACTGCTATCTCCTTTAATTCTGGAGCTATTCTGCAGTTTTTGGGTGGGAGATGGAGAGGGTTTAGTAAGGCAGTCAAATAGGAATATCTCAGAGATAAGGAGCCTCTCTTGACACCTGGGATAGTGCACTGCATATAATAAGCACTTAATAAATGCTTGATTCAAAGCATTTTTTCTTCTCATCAGACATGTAATTTCATCTATGTAGAGAGCTCCTGGTGAGGAATTTTCTATGCCAATGTATGTATGTAACTCACCTGTATTTTATAGTCTTAGAGAAGTGGTCAGGGTTACAAACAGCCAGTATGTGCCAGATGTAGCTCTAGAACCCAGGTCCACATGACTTGGAAGCCGCCTCTGTACTACAGCAGACTGCCTCCCTAAAATACTATATAAAAGACTGACTATTTGGGCTCTAAGACTTTCTAAATATTTGGATAAGAGAAGGCAACTCTTTAGGGAAAACATTCCCTACATTTTTGGAATAAAAGGTAAGGTAGCATTTAATGACCAACTAGTCACTTTCTTTTTATATTCATGAGCTATTTGCAAATCAAGATGTTTTATATCTTTCTCAAAAGAGGGTAATGAAATGCTCTGGTTGAGTATTAGCATGAAGGTAACATTTGGTGCTACTTTGAAATCCCACGGAGCAGCAATTCCTCTCCTTTCACTTGCAAGTTAAGTAAAGAGGCCCTGGGGCATTTGTTGAATACAACATTTTTTGATTCTTGTGGGTGTTCCATCAGCACTGTTTTCCTATCCGAGGACAATTATTTGCTAGCTTGAAGTTATTTAGGAAACGCCATGCTGGTTAGAAGTAGAGATCTAGGGGTGGCCAGGTAGCACAGCGAGTAAGAGCACCGGCTCCAGTGTTGGGACGAACTGGAGATCGAATCCCGGGCTCAGACACTCAGCACCACACCCAGAAATAACTGGTCGTGTAACCTTGAGCAAGTTACTTAACCCCGATTGCTTAATTTAAAAAAAAAAAAAGAAGAAGAAGAAGAAGTAGAGATCTACCATGGAAAGAACATGTGATTTAAAGGCAGAGGATCTGGGTTCAAATACCACCTCTGTCATTAGTGAAGTCACTTCATATTTGAGGCTTAGTTTCCTCATTTGTAAAATGTGGGGTAGACAAGATGACCTTTAAGACCCCTCCCCCCCAATCATCCCATGTGAACCTTAAACTTCTGGTGGTTGCACTTTGGCCTTTGGACTTCTCCACCATGCATTCTTTCCCCAAGAAACTCATCATTGGAAAATCTTATTATCCTGGAAGGTTGAATCCACTCATATCTTTCTGATTCCTTCTGATTCTTTTGTGTGGCTTCCCCAATCAGAGTATAAGCTCCTTGAGGACAGGAACTGTCTTTGTCTCTTTTTCTATCCCTAGCACTTAGAACAGTGCCTGGCTCTGTAGGTGCTCGATAAATATTTATTGATTGACTGACATTTCACCCGTCATTTATTCCTCACAATTATACCATGAAGTTTAGCTTCAGCAAACTTATTTCCTCAATTGGATGCATACTTATTGTATGCAATTTCATTTGTTCTGGCAAGGTGTTTCTTGGAAGTATCTCTCAGATTTACTATTAGTTTCTTCAAACCAATCCCAGGAATTTAAGACCTTCTGGGATCTCTAAGCACCAAGATTTCAGAAACCTTTACTTGTAGTATGTAATGTTTTAAAAATAAACACACCTATGGTATCTTAAACCATTTAAAATATTACAATACTTTTTTGGAATGGAAAACAGAATTATTGCTCTATTATTTTATTTATGAGATATTCTGACATTTTAATTTATATTTTAAGATTTAAACGTTTCCAGTACTATCTCATGGGGGACAAGGAAATAGAATGTTCCTGAAGATACTGTTCTGCCATTTTTCTTCTAATTCTGGACCCTGAGAGGGTTTCAGGGGTTTCAAGTCCCTTTCCTATGCCTTTGATGGATGTGTCTGGGCTCCACAGTTGAGCTATATAATGATTCCACTAACTTCTCTACTAAATGAAAAAAAACTCCAGGAAAACTCAAAAACCCCTGAGTCATCCTCTCAGTAAAATCTGCAATAATGGTCCAAAAGCCCTTTTCCCAAGCAATTTGAATATCAACTAGCTACCAGTTTCCCAAGAGTCTTGCCTTCCTCCACTAGCATGAATCAGCATCAGTCCCTAGGATATCTGGTCCTGCTAGAACTATATTAGAATCCTATAAGAACCCATCAGGAATTACTGGTTGGGGACCAGGTGCCCAGATCCCTAGTGGGGCACTTAACTTCATAAACAACCTCAGCAGACCATCCTGTATTGATCCTCCCAGACTACCCCTTCATTTTATGAGTATCTCCCCTTAATAAATCTGGCTTGCTTTACTGTTTGAGCTCCATGTTTCCTTGCACTGGGCTTTTAATATTCCAAAACTTCCATAAACCTCCTAAGTTTATGCTACAACACAGTGAAAGAGGCAGCTCCTGTTCTGATTCTCAGATTTTTACACAAAGGGTCTTCAAGCCTGTCTTGGAAGGGGAAGGGAGTAGGCTAGCCATTTTGTTTTCCTTAATGTCACAGGGTACATTTCCATTATCTAATAGGCACATTGTACCTATTGCATAATCTCACACCACCTTACCTACATGTTGATGAATATATATATTTTCCATTTAGGTATGTCTAATTCCAGTTTAGAAATGTTGCAATCTCTATCTCCAAAATGAATAGCCTTGCATAGAGTAGATGTTTAAAATGTGCTTACTGAATGAACAAACAACATCTGGCACATTTTGAAGTTCAGGGTGTACATCAAGCTGCTTTAATATGCCACCACTTAGATTTTTCACGGTTTGTATTATTGCTGAAGTTGTGATTTTTACTGTGCAATAAAGATACTGCCCTTTCTAATATATGTTCTTTCTCCTTCCTTCCTTCCTTCCTTCCTTCCTTCCTTCCTTCCTTCCTTCCTTCCTTCCTTCCTTCCTTCCTTCCTTCTCTCTTCCTTCCTTTTAAAAAAAAATTCGATTGCTACCTACCAAGTCCTTTCTACCTCAAATAGAAGCTCTCCTTTATAACTTTTAAATATAGATGAACAAAACAAATACATATTTTGGCTATGTTTGAAAATGTAGGTATGATTTTTCCATTACTAGGCCATTAGCTCTCTGTCAAGAGGTGAGGAGCATGCTTCATCATCAGTCCTCAGATATTATGATTAGAGTTTTGAAGTCTTTGCACAAACTGGTTCTATTCACTTCATTCTGTATCATCGCACACAAGTCTTTTGGAGTTTCTCTAAATTTATATTATTCGTCATACGTTACTGAATTATGTTCCACAAAATTCACGTATACAAATTTGTTCAACTATCCTACTGAACAGTCACCAAATCACAGGCTCATAGTCCCAGGGCTTGAGTTCCAGGTTGGAAATGAAAGCCAGAGCCCAGGAACATGAGACCCTGAAATTCTGGGTTTGTGGTCAATTAGAAATTTACTTATCTTTAAGTTTTATTGAATAGGGGTCATGCCTAAACTTTCTTCATTACTCTGAGAATTAAGTATATTTAAAATACTTGTTTTTAAAAATTTCACTGATATCATCTGCACATTTTAAAGAAACTTTAAATGGCAAGATGGAGCCACCAACACCACAATTGGCTTATTGCCACTTAAATCATGCAGCATGCTATGAAACTACTCTGGTGGGTTGGAGATGCAGGGATGACAGAATAATATATAAGTAGTTGTAATACAATGAGAGAAGTGGAGCCTTAAATGAAGTAGAAAGAAGACATGTGTTAATTAGGAACATACTGAAGGAAGAATGCAAAACATTGTTTACTGATAGAGGATAAGGATAGGACTGACTCTTATGACCTGCAGCAATCAGAAGTGGAATGAATCCTTTCAAGAAAATGGTGTCAGTTCAGCACAACATTGAAAAATAATGAGATCTGTAAACACCACTCTGAAAGAAGGGTCCATCCACATTCACTGAAGTAATGAATATACGCAGCAGAGAAAATATCACTTTTGACGTGTTTGCTGAATCACACATGGTCTTCTTCAATAATTAATCCATAAACACAAAGGAACTCTCTTCTTTCTCTTTCTCAATGTTTTACTTATATACAAGGAGACATATTATACTTTAGCCATGGAAGAGATTAAAAGCTACTTGGTCCACATAGGGACTAAACGTACTTACCACATGTTCTTTTCACCTCAAAAACCAAGTCAGTAGGATGTTCCCCCCCCCCCCCCCCAATATATGCCTTTGATCAGAAGAGGTCTGGAAAGAAAGAGGATGCATGAAAATTCATCACTACTCCTGGGAAAGCAACCATAGCAGGTGCCCTCCTGGTGATGGGTCATGTCTGCATATGAAGGATAGATGAGAACACGCCAATTTAATATGTATGAATGACACAGTTGCTGGGTTTTTTTTTTTTTCTTGCCTTCAGGTCTATAGCAAATGTCAGCAACTGTTAGATGAGGACAAAAAGAAAAGAGAATTTGGAACTGATACATTTCTGGAGAGGTAAGAGTAAAGAAGGTAAGGGTAACAGGAATCGGAAACCCTATTGCCTCAAGGAGACACAGAAAAGTAACAACTTTTCTAGTATTGTTTATTGGCATTTTAATCAAACTTAGTGTCCCCCAAACATTCTGAGTGTGTCATATAACATCAAGCATGATCCCTGATCCATGTTAAAGTTTACAGCACCTAAAAATTCATTTAAGAAATATATTGAAGCTATCAGTTCATTAGAGGAGATTAAGAGTGAAAAGTGCCTTAAAGAATATTGAAAAAAAGACAAAAAATTTAAGGACAGGAAAATAAAAAAAAAAAAGATTATGTCATCACTTTTATTATCTTTTTGGGGTAGACTGGGTCTATGATTTCACTGGTGTATGGAATTGATGAGGAGGAAATTACCTCCACTAATGCACATCAGCAATTTTTATAGCCTCAGAAAATTATGGAGGATATTGGAAGATTGAATGATTTGTTCAGAGATTCACGCAACTAAGCTGTGTCAGAGGACAGTAGGCTATCCATTATGCCAACTTTCCTCTTCTTTATCATATGTTGACAAATGGTACATACATATGCACAAACACACATATATACATAGACATATTCTAACCTATTGAATTTAGCATATAATACATCCTCAGATTATCCAAATGTTTGACCACATGAGAACAGATTCCCAGAATTCTAGAAATACTATCTGAATTTACTCTACTGGTAAGTAAAGAATAACAAAAAAGTTATCAGTCTCAATTTGCTTCCATAGCTTATCAACACTATGTATTGATATAATGAATCTGAAGTATAGCTGCATTTTATTTATAAAATTTGAAATAATTAAAAATGCTTAGAAATTCATATCTGTGCACAACTGAACTAGTGTCAAGAATTTCTAATACATTTGTACTTGATATAGCAGAGTTAAGAATGAGATGAACCCTAAATGTGGCCAAAGAAAAGAATTTTACTTTATATGGCTTTCCACTACTTCTTTTCATAGGGCCTAACCCCACTACTAATTTTGTTATAAAAGTACAAACTTCAATTTGAAGTTGCAATTACATGCAAAAAGGATTCCTGCAAACAAGCAAGAATTTAGCTGCTTATGTAAGGCAGAAATGCTGCCTTCCTGTATGGTGTTTTATTAATGTAGCCTTGACTTGCATGCTCCCTGCCCTATATAACATAGTCAACTGAATCTTAAAATTCCAGAAATATATTAAATAGAGATGAGAAAGTTAATTTGTCTTTTAATGTTATCTTGAAAAAGCTACTACCCTTTCAAGGTATATGATACTAACATTAATATTTAATGTCTGTTATCACCATTATTATTCAACAAAATTTTAGAAATGCTAGCTCTAGCAAAGCAAGTTAAGGAAAGGAAATCAAGAGAGTAAGCTCCTGCAAAGAAAAGGTTAAAATATCCCTATTTTCATATGGTAAGATTTATTCTGAAGAGATAAGTAATCAAGATAATGAATACCTTTAACAAGATAGTGGGATTATTAGATAAATAAGCCAAGAAAATCAGTTTGCCTATGTAGTATTGAAATCTTGAAGACTATAAAATCACAAAGAATCTCAGGGCTAGAACGGACCTCAAAGTACATCTAGTTCATTGTGTATCTGGAGAAGTAGCCTTTCTATAACATACCCAGGGAAGCTAGGTGGTGCAGTAGATGAATGCCAGATCTGGAGTCAGGAAAACATGAGATCATATCTGATCTGTAAGATGAGCTGGAGAGTGAAATGACAAACCACTCTAGTATCTTTGCCAAGAAAATCCCAAATATGGTCATGAAAAGGTCAGACACAACAGAAACAAAACATAACCAAGTGGTATATCCATACTTCAAGCCTCTAACTCCAGAGGTGGCTTCCTATTATTCACCCATGGGTTATTTATTCTAGTCTGCTGATCCTGTTCTGAGCTGAAGCTGATTCAAGTCAGTTCTCTGGTAGTTTACATTCAATATCAGAACAAATCGAATCACTCATAGGTCATTCAACAGTCGATAATAGGAAATTTACTTAGCCTTAGCAGAAGAAGGCTATTCTCTTCGACAAGGACAGACACTGAGAACATACTGAGTTGATTCAGCTGAGTAAAGCTATTATAATGATCTACCAGCCAAGCATGTGAGAAGCCCTCCAGCTCCACATGGCTGCTTTGTATCCAGGTGATGAGGAAGTGATCTCAATAATCTGAGACCTTATTTCCCTTAGCCAACAGAGCCTCAAGGAATGTCTCAATACTTGTTAAGGTAGTGCAACCTTAGAGATGTTAGGATAATTGCTCCTACCAAAGCACCCACAGAACAACAGAAGGTTGGTCCAGTGGGACAGGGTCATATTTTCCTCAGTCAGGTTCGTTCCAAATACATTTGTAATGCAATGACTTCATCTACAAAATACTTAGCCATAAACCTATGTGAGATTTCTAGGAAGACACATAAAACAATTTTTTTTTATAGAAATAGAGAAAGAATATAATAATTGGAGAGAGATGATCAATTAAGCCTACATAATAAACAAAACAATACTAGTCAATTAATCTATGGATTTGATGCAGCACTAAAACAAAATAATGGTATATATATTAGGGAAAATTAGATAAACTAGAAAATTTCCTATGTAAGAACAAAAGCAAGAATATGATGGAAAATGATGAAGGAAAAAACTTGTTAATGACCAACTGAACACTGGCATCAGCTAAAACATAAAATAGCTAGCATTTATATAGTGCTTTAAGGTTTGTTGCGTCCTTTTTATATGTTATCTCATTTGATCCTGATGACAACCCTATGAGATAGATGCTATTATTATCCCCATTTTACATACGAGGAAAATGAAGTTGAGAGGGGTTAACTGACAGTGTTTGAGGCAGGATATGAGCTCAGGTGTTCTTGACTCCAAGTCTAGCACTCTATCTGTTAATTGTCTAACTTTATAAAGCAGAGCTCTAAGCTGTTCACTAGTGTCATGTGTAATTTCATGGGAGGAAATTTAACAAAACAAGTTCCTACTGCTGATAAAATTCTCTAAATATTCTTATTTACAGATAACATTGCATGAATTGCTTTGACCTCCAGAAGCCTCCTCAATGAAAGTTTACAGAAACATGAAAGAAAGTTCTTATGATCCACACCAGGAAAACTGAATGGATTAAAGATCACATGTTGCCTAGAATATGACATTCATAGATAAAGGAGCTAGCGTTTACTAAATACTACTATGTGCCTGGTACTGAGGATACAAGAAAAGTACAAACAATTGCTTGATCCCAAAGAGCTTACATTCTAAAGGGAGGGGAGGGGAGAAGACAACATGGACACATCCAGCTATATGCAAAATATATACAGCATGCATACTAGTTGATTTGAGGGAGGCACTAGGAACTGGAGAAATCAGGAAAGGAAGACACTCAAGAAATAGTGTTTTGAGTTGACTTGTGAAGGAAACCAGAAATTCTACAAAGTGGAGGTGATGATGGAGGGCACTCCAGGGATGGGGGTCAATCTAGGCAAAAGTGCAGAGGCTGGAAATTCAATGTATCAAGTTTGCGTGTGTGTATGTGTATACAGCATCATATGGTGTGTGTGTGTGTGTGTGTGTGTGTGTGGTATACCTCAGAAAAATATTAGGATGGAAAACAAATTTTATCCAGAACTGAAGAATACACAGAAGAGAAAAGATCAAACTACATTTGGGAAATTGTGCTGTGCTTTTATTGAACCCAAACAGGTCACTGCTGTAGAAACTCTATCTTTAACAATATAATATAAGGTTGTGAATTCTAGGACACCATGATCACTAATATAGCATCAGAATCACAAGTAACACAAAGGGCAATAATGTTCCGTTGCCTTCACTTACATGGAGGAACCTCGACCCAAGTAAGGTGGAGGGGAGGGGGAGAACAGATGTTTGCTACATCAAGGCCTACTTCTTTTTTTTTTAAGCAATTAGGGTTAAGTAACTTGCTCAAGATTACAAGGGCAGTTATTTCTGGGTGTGGTGCTGAGTATCTGAGCCTGGGATTCGATCTCCAGGCCATCCCAACACTGGAGCCAGTGCTCTTACTCGCTGAGCCACCTGGCCGCCCCTCAAGGCCTACTTCTAACTATCCTATCAGATAGGTGAAATGAACTTTATATTTTCTCCACTTACATATAGGAATGGGGATAAAATTCCTCAATTCTACATGTTGGATGTTCATCATTATCACAAATGCAACTGGTAAAGGAGATAATTAAATCATGTATTGGTAATGAGAGGTGGTGGATGAAATAGCCGAAATGGCATACTGACAGCTATGAAATATTTTTTTAAATAAACAAAAAGAGGAAGTCTCCCAGAACATTGATTAAAAGTTCTATAGAGAATCTATGGAAAGACCTGAATAAGAAGCACAGAGAATGAGGAGGTGTAAAATAACTTACAATTTAAATTGGTAGAGGGAGTACCCAAGGATACATCAAATTACCAAATTAGGTCTGTCATTATTCCTGTCTTCTATTATTCTAGGTGAAGCTGTGCTTGCTAAATGTGGTGAAGGACCAATGCCTCATGACAATCTCTGCCTCTTAACACTGAATTAATATCTTAGCACAACTTTAGGTGGCATTAAAATTGGAGCAGATAGAAACAAACAGAATCTTTTCTTATTTCTGATCCTTGAGGATCTGATACATTCTTTAGCTGTGTCTATTTTTGCCTCTAAAACTTCCTCTCATTGATCATATTGCTCACCATATGTCCTACCAAAATGTATAGTGTACTCTGATATTACTAGCTTTCTTCATGCTCATTTCAGGCATGAATGAATGACTGCATCCTGAGAATGGTACATGAAATCTGGAACTCCTGCTGTAATAGAGCTACCACACTAATTTAAGTTACGATATTAGTTCCAATGAAGTGATCATAGATGGAGAATGCTTAGAAAATTTTGTTTATATAAAATTTTAAAATTCTTATGCAAATGTACCTAGTATAGTAAAAAAAAAATAGATGAGGACAAAGTAAGCAGAATTAAAGAATCTACACAATGACACAGATTTTCAATCACTAATAAATGCACTGATAAATAATGACTTCAAAAAATGATACAAAACATACACTAGCCTCTTCACAGAGAAGTAATGAACTTCCAATGCAGAGAAAGATATTACATTTTGGAGGCTGGTTAATGTGGGGATTTGTTTTACCAGACTATGCTCCCATGGCACCCTGTGGCACAGTGAATATAGGGACAGTATTGAAATCGGAAATTGGAGATAGGGACACTTGAGTTTAAATCTGGCCTCAGACATTTTCTAGTTCTGTGACCCTGGGTACATCATTTAAAATTTGTTTGCTTCAGTTACCTCAATATATAATGGATATTATTAAAGCATTTTCCTCTCAGAGTTGTGATGATAGATCAAATGAAATAACATTTGTAAAAAGCTACTAACACAGTGTGTGGCACATAGTAGGTGTTATATAAATGCTTATTCACTTCTCTTCCTATATATAAAGGGCTTACATTTGTTAGTGGTTTTTTTTAAAATTTGCTCAATGGTGTGTATGTGTGTGTTTGCGTATGTGTGTGTATGTGGAAAGATAGATTTATTTTTTAAAATCTGCTTAATTGAAAAAAGAAAAATGAATATGGAGAATAAATTTTAAAGCAATACATAAATGTGAACTATTATCACAATTTAAAATCAGGCTGCTTATTAGGAAGAATTTTTGCCTCTCAGGAAAGTATTCTAATGCCCTCTACTGTTCTTTCCTTTAATGTGCTGTTAATGATAGATGAGACACTTTTACAGACAAAATAAAACTTATTGGGAACATTAATAATAGAAAAAAAAAATCCAGTAGGTACACAATGTTACAATGCCTCTTTGGAGCAGATCAATGAATTTTCATGGTAGGAGGTAGATAAAATAGTCTAGGAAGAAAAATGGGCAATTGCAATCAAGGAATCTCAATGAGATAACATATATAAAAGTCCTTGCAAAAGTGGTACATATAAGGGTTAGCCAGCTCATATGAAAGCTTGAATGTCTATTGTAGTTGTTTGCCATGCCATACACCTGGTGCTTGACATCAGAAAAGGTCAACTTGAGTTATTTTTTAATAGCCTATTTTATGCAGAAAGGAAGTCATCAGAGGCCCCTGGGTCCTAGTCATGGGGCAGTTAAAAAGAACAGTGAATTTAGGTTCAGATGACCTGGGTTTAAGCTCTGGTTCTGGTATTTGTAATCTGTGTGAATTTCAGAAACTCACTTGTACCAGGCTCTGTGCTATATAGTAAGGATGCAAAGATAAAAAGAAAATATTTTGGAATTTTATTCAGGTCTTTCCATAAAATCTCTATAAGGTTTTTGATCAATGTTCTGGGAGACTTCCACTGTTTGCTCATACACACACACACACACACACACACACACATGTACGCATCCACTCACTACTTTTGGGTTTAATCTTCATTATTTTTTATGCAACTAGTTTATCCATGGGTTCTCCAAGATTAAGCCACCTGACATCGGGATGGGCTGGTATCATAGAAATGTCCATGCCAAAAGCTATAACTTCGTTTTAACCTCAGGCAGTGAAATAGTGGGGAAATCTGTGAGATGTTTCTAAGCATTTGCTGACTTTGGAGGTGTAAATGCTTACACAGAAAATTAAACAGCTCAGAAGCTGGAGCTAGCTTCAGAACACCTATGCATGATTCCAATGAGCTTAAACTTCTTGGGTCTCCTCAAGTTTTCTTATATGTGAAACAGTGTTTTTCTATGATCTCTCTGGTCCCTTTTGACTCTGAACCTGTGACCTCTCTTCTTCTTCCTCTTACGACAACTCATCTTCCAGAGCCTGTGGCAGAGACACATCTTCTGCCCCCAGAGTCAGGACTGTTTCAACCTTCCTCCCTCTGAGGCTAGCTCAGCACGTGCCTCATCCTAGAAGTGGTAAAGGACCATGGTGTTGGCTTTGGTAACAATGAGATTCTCTCTTGAAATCCCTAGAAACAAGATGGCCCTCCAATTAATGGCAAACTCTTCTTCCCTTGAACCCTGAGGTGTTGAAATTGCGGTGACAAGGAACAGAACAAGGAACACAGTCTACTCAGGGAGAAGGTGTACTTGGATGACTAGAGCAAAGCAGTTTTCAGGGTGACATCTTGTGGGCATCCATGGGACAAAATAATTTGCAAAACAATATGTTAGACTGGAGGCATTATTCAAGTTTAAGAACTTTCTTTAAATGTTTATTCATCCTCATAGCCATTGTAGTCATTGCCCTGGCAGTCAGCTCCAAGTTTGTGTATGTGGGTGATGGGGAGCATTATCAGAATATCTGGGCCCTCATCCAATACCATACTCATCAGTCTTCATCAAACTTTGAGATTTTTACTCACATTTCCTTAGAAACAACGACAAAGTTGCTGAAGTAAAATGGATATCGATTGAAAATTTCCCCTTTCTTCAGTAATTCCTCCAATTCCTGTGAAACAGCTCTTGGCTCAGGGACTTAGGAAGTGCCCAGGATCTCTGGCTATGGCAGAATTTTGTGAGAAACAATATTTACAGGAACTCAAGTGTATGAAATATTTTCAAATTTGCAAAGTGTTTTATGTATATTATCTGTTTTTATCATCATGACAGTTTTATTAACTTAATGTCTATAAATTATTAATTACTTCCTGGTGATTAATAGTTTTTTTCAGAGAAGGGCTACTGAACTGTGATTTCAATACTGTAGGGAATTCCTGCTCAGAATACTCCTTCTACTAACTGCTAATTATCTGTCTTCACCCTTTTAGGGAGTGTGGGGGGAAGAAAGAGGGGGAAACCAGACCTGTGATTTTAATAGTAAAGGGAACTCCAGCAAGGAAATGTCCTCTACCCATTCAAGTGCATACTTCTTCTGCATCTTAGAGAATTGTCTGTACTAAGAAGTTAAGTCACTTGTCCAGAATCATACAGCTAGCATGTGCCAGAGGAAGGATTTGAACTCAGCTCTTCCTCAATCCCAGAACTCCTCTAAATCCACTATGTTTCCTTGTTTTTCTGATCTGCACTTTTGGTCTCAGGAGTTAACTGATGTCTGAAAATTTAAGTCATTTTCTGCAGAGTCATACAGTAAGCATGTGTCAGAGATTGACCTTGAATCTGACTCCAGAGGTCAGCTTTCTGATCCACTCCTTCAGACTGGCTCTCAGGTAGATATATCAATCAACAGATCAACCAATAAGCATTTATTTAGAACCTACCATGTGCCATACACAATTTGAGGTGCTGGAGATAATACAGTTAACATTTATATAGCGTTTTTTATTTATTTAAGTTTTTGCAACATCTATACCTGACTCTCCCAACAGTCAAGCTGAGGGTGATGCTATCATGACATCCATTTTGATGATGAGGAAGCTGAACATTAGAGACTTGCTGGAGGCCATATAGCTAGAAAATACCAAAGATGAAATTCAAACCCAGATCCTCCTCACCACAACCTCTCATGCTCCTTACAATAAAACATGCTATTAGTTCCATTTTGCAGATGAGGAAACGAAGAGATGTTAAAAGACTTGATATGGTTCCAGAGGGCAGCTGGATAGTGCAATGGCTAGAGCATCTGACCTGGAGTCAGGAAGACCTGAGTTTAAATTTGACCTCAGACACTTACTAACCGTGTGACCTTAGGCAAGTCACTTGATCTGTTTGTCTCAGTTTCCTCATCGGTAAAATGAGCTGGAGAAGGGAAGGGCAAAAACTATTCCAGTATCTTTGCCAAGAAAACCCCAATTAGGGTCATGAAGAGTCAGACATGACAAAACAAAACAAAACAACTTAATGTCATAACTGAAAGAATATTAGACTGAAAATCAGATACGGGTTTTAGTTCAGGTTCTGCTAAATTGGCTGTAACTTTATTGGGATAAATCTCTTCCTTTTTTTGTGAATCATCCTGCAGAATTGTAAAATGAGGGAGTTCTACCCCCTTCTAACTCTAATATTATATTTTTATTTTGACACCCTTGAAAAAGGATACAATTTTACCTCTAGAAAATAACCAAATGAAATAATTCATGTTAAGCCACCATAAGCTACAACTCTCTGAGTTTCTTTTTTTTTTAAGTTTTAAAATTTTATTTTAAACTTAAGTACAAAATAAGAAAAGAAAAAAGAAAACCATTGCCATATACACAGCAGAACATGAGAGGATTCAATATAAAACAATGAATTTCCATTTCAAGAAAATCTATATAATAAATACTACAGATTCTTTTTCAAATCTGTCCAGATTTTTTTTTGCTTCCTTCTAGGTTTTCTTTTGTTCTCTGCTGTGCACTTTTTATTAATTTTTCCCTTTCCTCTGCTCCCCTCCCAAAGAAGGCTACAATTAAATTTGCATATATATGTATATGAATGTATATACATACATATATACACAAACATATGTACATAAATATCTATAAACATACACATATAAACTCATGCATATATATATGAAAGACCATACTATGCTTATTTCCACTGGTTAGATTTTTTTCCCCCTGAGTTTCTTAAAATAGTCTATGATAATGAACAGATTTCTACAGTTTTGGAAGAAGGGAAAGGATACTGGAGAATATGGTCAAATTTGAGGAAAATAATAAGATGCTGGGAGT
The DNA here is from genome assembly GCF_028583685.1 of Petaurus breviceps papuanus. Taxonomy (NCBI): domain Eukaryota; kingdom Metazoa; phylum Chordata; class Mammalia; order Diprotodontia; family Petauridae; genus Petaurus; species Petaurus breviceps. The sequence goes on from NW_027186304.1 coordinate 20,592,515, forward strand.
ATTATGACTATGACTAAATTGGGCTTTTGTTGTTATAAAAGAACTTTTCCAACACTGAAATTAAGTGTATTCAGCATAACTTGTTTTCCTAAGCCATTTTTACAATCACTAATATAGCATCACCATTTCATATTAAATATGAATAAGCAGAATGTTCCAGAGTACATGTTTGCTTTTCTCTGCTCTCCAAATGAGGAAAATCAGATTATAAACAGTAGCACTGCCATGAAATTTTCATTGATGCAGAGAATGCTTACTTACACTAAAGAGCAAGTATAGGAATACCAACATAAATATTAACTATGAAATAGCTGTTGACTTGTATGGATTCTAACTACAGCATAAAACCCATGTAGAGTCATCAACACTAAGTGCAAAAGCAGGGTTCATAAAGGTCTGGCCCACGCACAGACAAAATATCCCTTAGCCTCTCTGTATATTCAAGGTCTGATGCTAGAAGAGAGGCATTGAGAGATTCCTCTGCCCTTTTCCCACTCAGCTGCCTCAGGCATTCTAATCTCTTTTCTATCACCCTAAAGAAACCGCACAGAATTGGAACAGGCATTGGAGATTTTGTTGTCCAACCACTCCCAGAAAAAGAATTGTATCTGTCTATGCCCTTGAAGTCATCATTCAGATTGCAATCTCATTACTTCACTAAACTAATTATTCTCCTTTGCCTTCTTTGTTAGAAGTTCTGCCACTAAGAAGCCAAAATTCATGTTTGCAGCTTGTTTACATTGCCCCTTTTCTACCTTTTGAGTAAAAGTAAAAGAGATAACTCTTTCTGTTTAACCTTTCTCACATAGCAGCCCTTTAGTTATCTGAAGAAAGCTATCACATAGTCCCCTAATTGGTAACTTCCTCAGGTTAAATGACTCAACTTCCTTCAATTGATCCTCACGTGGCAAGATTTCGAGCCCTCTCATTCTAGTCACCATTGTCGGTGGTTGTCAATGCCTTTTCTAAAATGTGATGCCAAAGAACTAAACACATGTAGTGTGACCAGGGAAAAGAACAGTAAATCTGTCACCTTTCGCATTTGGGATCCCACATTCTTCATTCTTTTCTTTCCACCTGCATCCGAATTAGTTTTCTTGGCTGCCATATTACAGTATTCCCTCATATTGAGCTGACTGTCCACAAAAAACCCTCAGTATGTTTTTTCCCCATATTAAAAGTCATTCTTTCATACACTCCTAATCCTGTACTTGAGCAGCTTTTTAAAATATAGGATTTTACATTTATCCTTATAAAACTTATCTTGCTGCCCATAATTCTTTTTCAGTTAAGATCTTAAATCTTGACAATCATTAAATGTGTTAGTTATCTTTCCCAGTTTCAAATCCTCAGAAAATTTGCTAACTCTATTATCTATGTTTTATCCAAGTCACTGACAAAAATGTTGAATAGATAGGGCCAATGATAAATCCTAGGGACACTCTGCTCGATACCTTCCAGGTACAGGAGCTCCCAACCTTTTTGTGTGTCATGAATTCTTTTGGCTATCTACTGAATCCTATAAATCTTTTCTCAGAACGATGATTTTAAAAGCACAAAACAAAATATGTAGGATTAAAAAGGAAACCAATTACATTGAAATAAAGATGGAGTTTTTCCCCAACTAAGTTTGCCAACCCCTTGGCACTCTGTGAACCACAGGTTAAGAACTGATGTTCTAAGGAATCCTGAATTAATGATCACACTTTTGTTCACTATCTTTTGAGTGTGGCCATTGAAGCAGCTCTGAATTCAAACACTTTTTGATCTCCTTCGTATTGATACATCTGAGGCTCAGCCAAATGTTTTTGGCAAGCTCCAGGTATTCCTCTATCTACAGCAGTATTCTGATCTAGTAACTCCATGAAAAAAAAAAAAAGAAATGAAGTTAATTTGGCATGACCTGTTCTTGATGGTTAGCTTTTAGTCATCAGCAATTCCCTCTCTAAATGCTCAAAAACCAAACCTTAATCCATTAGAATTTTGCCAAGAATAAACATTAAAATCATATCTACAATTTGAATCGTCTTCTTTATAAAAATGAGGACATTTGCTCCTCTTCATAGGGTGGAATTTAGACTGGGTCTGGAAAGATGTTTAGGATGGATAGCACCATTTCTCACACAGACACAAAGCAGTGGACTATGCCCAAGTTTACCCCTTTAAACTTACCACTGTACCAGCTCATACTTTCCTTGGGGCAAAGGAGGTAATTGAATGTTTAGGCTCAGAAGGCTTTCTTTTGTGGTTGTTTAGCTACAGGCAGCAAGTGGGAGGAAGACTAAACAGAAATTACTCAGTAACAACAAAAGACTTAAACAGAATAGCTAATCATGCCAATAAAAACCTGAAAGCAAGATGTCAGAAAAAAAAATTCACTAGTCTATTAAAATCATTGCTTCTGTTTAAGTAACTCCTGCTAATAAAACTCTGGGCATGTATGACAATAAGAAAAAATAGCCTCTTGCTACAATGAAATTATCCTTTTTTCCTGTAATATTCTTACTATAGAAAAGAAACTGTAACATGTTTGGTGGCAAATAAATGATTTATGCAGCAAATATAACTGATCTATTTAGTTGCAACTAAACTTGGAGGGAAACATTTTTGATACAATGTATTAAAAACCTAAGAAAATACAGAAAAAAAAACCCCAACCCTGAAGTTTCTTCATTCCTACCAATGTGCATTGTTTCAAATTGTGGCCTCAATTGCTGTTTTTCAAACAATTTTCTGTCTTGCAAAACTTTTCAACTACATAAATTTTTGTACATTTTAAAGATTGTTAATTTTTATATTTTATATGAGATTTAAGACCTTCATTAAAACCAAGATATGTATGCACAATCCTCTTTTAAAAATGTTTCCATGTTTATTAAGAATAAAAATGTAAAAAAAAGAATAAAAATGTAGGAAAAAATAAATCCTACGATAGAGAGTTCATATGTAGCACAGTTTACATAGTAGATGCTCAATAAATGTTACATCAAAGCTATTGAATGAACAGTATATACAAACCCTGTGCAGTTTATATAAATAATAATGAAAACACTGATTAAAAAAACAACCCAGATGGCCACTAGTTCATATTAGTACACATAACACTAAGATTATTTTACAAGTATATACACATATTTAAATTGGTATTATCAGAAAAGAACAGTGTTGCAGATATAGTTTACCTAGATTTTAACAAAACATTTTATTACTGTAAATCTACATATTCTTATGGAAAGATGAAGAGATGTAGGCTAGACCCTAAATTTAAAGGTCTCAGAACTAGCTTGATGGTCAGACCTATAGAATAGTCACTGAATGGCCCCATGTCTTAGTAACTAAAATGCTGGCCTTAGAGATTGGGAAGACTTTTTCAAATCCTATCTCTACTGCTTACTAATTTGTTTTTTAATTACTAGTTGTGTGATTGTGAGCAATCTCTTTGAGCCTCAGGCTCCTCATCTGTAAAATGGAGATAATAATACCTATAGAACTTCACAGCATTGTTGGGACTCAAATGTAAAAAGGTAATATATGTAACATACTCTGCCAATGTTAGAGCATTCGTACTACTGTTGCTGTTATGTCAGCTTTAGAAGGAGGTCTCCAAAGGGGTGCTGTAGGCATCTGTGTTTGACCATATGCTTTTTTTTTTCTTTTTGGAGGGCAATCAAGGTTAAGTGACTTGCCCAAGGTCCCACAGTTAGCTTTGTGTTAAGTGTCTGGGGCCAAATTTGAACTCAGGTCCTCCTGACTCCAGGACTGGTGCTCTATTCACTGTGCCACCTAGCTGCTCCCCGCCCCCCCATATGCTCTTTATCTTTTTTTTTCAGTGACTTAGATAAAGACACAGAATATAAAATTTGAAGATGGCATAAAGTTGGGAGAAATAGAATACTAAATGACACTATCAAAAATACACTGGTAAACTACAACACTGAGATGAATTTAACAAGATGAAGTTTAATGGGGATAAATGTGAAATTTATACCTGACCTCAAAACAATTCTCTTCAGAAGTACAAAATGTAGAAGGTATGATTAGACAGCAATTTTTTTTTGACATTTATTAAATGTTTACTATGGTCTAGGCACTGTGCTAAGTACTTTACAAATACTATCTTACATTAACTCAGGAAGGTAAAAGTTATTATGATTTTTTTTATTTTACAAATAAGGAAACTAAATCAAAGAGAGGTCAGAAAATGAGCATTTATCTGAGGCCAGGTTTGAACTTAGTTTTTCCTTACTCTAAGGCCCTATTCATCATACCACCCATCTGCCCATCTGTCCTCTCTGAAAAAAAGTCTTGAGGGTTTTAATGTACTGCAAGCTAAATATGAACCAATAGTATATAATGTTTATAAACTCTGTGTATAAATCAATAGTACATTATGACAGTCAAGAGGCAATCTTAGGCTGAATTACGAGCAACAAAGCCTTTAGGTATAGGGAGGCAAGAGTCACTCTGTACTTTCTCCTGTCAAATCACATCTGGAGACCTGTTCATTTCCACTCTATATTTTAGGACTGATACTGATAAACTTGGAGAAGGAAATGGCAAACCACTCCAGTATCATTGCCAAAAAACCCCAGATGGGGTCATGAAGAGTCAGACATGGCTGAAACAATCAAACAACAACAAAATTAATAAACTGGACACTGTCCAGAGAAATACAACTGTATACTAATACAGGGTCTTGAGTTCATGCCTCCTGTGGATAAACAGAAGGCAATGGGTATGGTTAGCCTGGAAAAGAAAAGACTCTTGACAGGGTTTAAGAACTGTCTTCCACCATTCACTTCCAGTGAAAAGCAATTAGATTACTTCTGTTTGGTTATAAAAGCCATAAATATAGGGCAAAAGTTGCAAAAAAGCTAATTTTGACTTGATGTAAGGACAAATTTCCTATTAGAGCTTTCCATGAGTGGAATGGGTAGCCTCAAGGGGCACAAGTGTGCCTTCTTTCAATCAAAGACTTGAGGCACTGGGAAGTGTTCCTTTTGTAATATGTGAGTGCCACAAAAAACAAAAGCATCCAGTTTGGACTCTTTGAAAAGCTACTGAAACCTAAATATATTGTAAAGCCTCAGCTGGCTGTTCTTTATTTTTATTGCAACTTTCCTCAATGCTATGCTGTCTTCTCCTATCAAATTCCTTACCCCTTGCCATGTTGTTTCTCAAGCTTTGTCAGACTCATTCCTGATTGACTCCCAATATCTACCTCTTCTGCTCCTACTGGTGCTACAGAATAGAGATGGGAAAAAAATCTGAAAACATACTGTCTGAATCCACTACAAATATATAAATATATATTCATATTTACAAATTCACCCATACTTATATGTGTATATTTGTATGTGCACATACCCACATACATACATGTTTATGTCAACATGTCCTTCCCTGAAGCAATGCAATCCTTTCATCCTTCTTAGTTGATTCTCTGTCCTACTCCCCACAGAAGGTACTCCAAACTTTCTCCTCAAGTCTTCTAAATTATCTCTTTCCACAGTCATGCAGCTCAGCACTTCAGCTAATATTTTACAGAGAAAGCAGAGACTGTAATAGTAATGAAATTTGAAGATCCCTTTGTATTGGCAACCTAACAGGTACTTAGCACTTAGTTTCAAATTAATTATCAAACCTCTGTTAAGAAACAGAACCCTTGTTGCTGATGTAACAGGAAGGGGCTGAACAGGGAGGAGCTAAT
>NW_027186304.1:20598324-20676187 GCF_028583685.1 Petaurus breviceps papuanus
AGAGACAGAGACAGAGAGAGACAGAGATGGACAGACAGGGAGACAGAGATGGACAGACAGAGATACAGAGAGAGACAGAGAGTTTCTCTCAGTGAGCATCTAGAGGCTGGGCTGCTACTGCTGGACTGAAGACTGAATTGAGAATTGAGAAGAACTGAGAAGAGAACTGAGAATTGAGAACTGAGGCAATTTCTTGGAGAGGAGCAAGCTGTGTGGAGGCTGGAGAAAGAGATTTTGATTTTGAGAACGGAGCTGGAGAAAGTGATTTGAGATTTTAGGAGAAAAGAACTTGTGGTGGCAGAGCTTCTTCTGAGAGCCAGCCAAACTCCTGCTGAGAGCTTCTGAGAACTAGCCAGAGCTACCAAAGACTTCCAAGGGCCAGCCAGAGCTGCAAGAGGAAGCATGACTGTGGTGTTGGTACTTTGTCTATCTGTTTTGGATCTATGTTGATTTCACAGGCAGAAAGTGAATTGAGATGATAGTGCTGACTATGTGTGTGAATATTGTTGTAATTCTGCTAAGCCTGATGTGTGTAGATGTTGTTGTGGCTCTGTTAAGTTTTCTCTTCCCAGGAACAGAAACTGTGAAGGACTTGAGGTGGACTGGACACTGTGAGCTTCAATGTGGAGCAGAAACTGCACAGAGAGTTGGACAAGGACCTGGAAGCTGTTGGTTAGATTTGGGCAGGAGCTGGGACCATGGAAGAGGAACCATGGAAGCTGAGAGCCTGTCTCGATTCAAGATGAAAAGACCTCTCCATGGGTACTGAGTAGTGACTGATGAAATTGTAACTTACTTGTGACCTAGGGGTGGATGGCCTTTGTATTTTCCACTACCTGTTAAGAGGGTACTGAGTAGTGACTGATGATTTTGTAGCTTAATTGCACTCCATGGGTGGATGACTTTGACTTTAGTACTTTGGATTGAATTAAGGACTTTGTGATTGACTAAACGAATGTACTTTGCTTAAAACTATGTTACCACTTTGGTGAAAACTATGTGGCTATTTTAGTGTTAAGTTGTGAATCTGTAACATTGTGAATGCTGTACCTTGATTTTCTTTGAATGTTTTGTCTTAGTTTGTTACTGAATAAATAGAGAGTTTACTATGCTGTGTAATCAGAACCTTGAAAGCTGTTCACAGCAGCAGTCCTCTGGAAAGCTGCTTGTGCTTGGCTTTACAGAGACCATGTGCCTTAAGTTGTCTTTTTTCTTTCTTTACATTTCAAAACCCATTGACTGCCCCACCCCAATCATCCCTCATTCTCATCCCATCTTATCTTTCCATATTTTCCAGGAGATCAAACCCTTAATCTTTCTGTGTCTTTGTTCCTATCTCTGTCTCTCTTTCTCCTTCCATTTTCAATCTTTCCTCACTGCTTCTTACATTAGTTTGGCATGACTGACTTACTCAACCTCAACTCTAGATGAAGTAAGTGATAAGATACCCACTAAATATCATAGGTTTTGACTGAATACTGAAAAATCTTTGAAAGTCATTTGCTGAAGTGAAATGACAGCAGACAAGAAGTTTATGCCAATTGACAGAGGGATTTTGCCATACCCTATGAGTACTACATAAAAGCACTGAATTAGCATGAACTGGGAAGTTCTAACAGTGACAAGCAAGAGAGAGCATTCCAGCACATCTCTGAGTAGTGGAGGAATGATTTGACTGTGAAAGAGATGTAAGATATTAAGGAGATTCATTGACTCAACAGGCATATTGGAACAAAAGACCTGGACTGAAGGTAGTCTTTGTTCTTTCCCCAACTTCTCCTCCTGGTAACTGTCTATACATAGACAATATAACATAATCTACTGGTTATTATGAAAATCTCTCTAATAGAGTATTTTTTCTTCAAACACAAAGAAGAAACAGGGATTACAAAAACATAGCTAAAAATGTAAAGTTAGACAGAAAGCCCAACTTCTGCATGAATGTTCAACATCTTGCTCAGAGAGATTGTAATCGAACTTAGAATTTTTCATCTAAAACAACTCCCTAAAGTCAAGAGGAATAAACAACATGGACATTAGTGGCAATTATATTGTCCCTTGGCTTAAAAGAAGTGAATTATTCTAACGGCGTTACACCTACAAGCACACCTGCATTTCGCCATCTTTAAAATCTCTCGCTAGACTCTACCATTATCTCGAGCCATCATTCTGTATCTGTTCATCCTTTCACAACCAAACTCCTAGAGGTTATCTAAACTGACTGTATCCAATTCTTTTCCTTCCCTGCTACCGTAAACCTTTTCCAATCTGGCTTCTGACTTCATCAATCAACAAGAATAATTTTATACAAAGTTACTAGTCACCTTTTAACCATCAAATCTGATATTCTCTTCTCAATCTTTATCTTTCTCAAATTCTATGAAACATCTGAAATCATTGACTACAACCTTCTTTCTTAATGTTCACCTCTTGGTCTTCACAATACATTCCTCTTTTGGTTCCCCTCCTATCTGACTATGCCTAAGCTCCCTTTGCTGGTTCATACTCCCTAACTTGGGCATACCCCAAGGCTCTGTCTTATGACCTTTTCTCTCTATCACTTGGTGACTTCATACATTTCCATGGGTTTAATGATGATCTCCATCCCAATGACTCTCAGGACTACATATCCTGTGCTATGCATGGATTTGTCTCCTACCACTAAAATCCCTATTGAACAATTCAAGCTGGGTCTCCCACAGTGTATCGAACTCATTATATTTCACATAGAATTTTTTCTCCTCCCAAATCACCCCTCTTCCAAACTGTGCTAGTACTGTTGAGGATAAAACCATTATTCCAGTTTATTCGGTTTGTATCATTATTGTCACCTCTGGCTCCTTGCTCCAACTCAAGCTACATATCCATTCAGTACCCGAAACATGACATTTCTTCTTCTAAAACATGTTTCATTAATCTCCTTATCTCTGCCCATACCTCATCCATAAGGAATCCTTTTTCAATTTGGACTTTATGTTAGATATTCTCCATGACAGGGACAAATACTAGTGAGCATGACTATTCCTGCTTTATTCCTCATTTAATATTAATAATCAGAGAGTGGTTGGCTGGGTGTGTTGGCACATAACCCTTGGAAAGCGCATAATACCTACTACTAGGGAAAAGCTGATTGCATTTCTGCACTGTCAGGCACCAATATGGTCAGTCACCAGGCTAAGGAAGGATAAACTGGTTCAAGTCAAAGCTTCTATGCTAACTAGCTTTGGAACTGGGACGATGAGTGGCTGTTATACTTTCAGCCTGGATGACATAGGGAACTTCAACCTCAAGCAAAGATAGTCAGAGTAGCAAAAAGTTTTATTTGTTGCAATGTAATGGTAAGGGAATTTGAAGATTTTCCCTGCCCCTTAGTAGGCCTAGGGAATTTGAAGATCTCCCCTGTTCTTTAATGGGTCTCACTTGGAGTCCAGCAAGAGAAACTTGCTTAGGGGAGGCTTGTTTTTCACCTGTTGTTTCTTTGTAATTAGGCAGTGGGTCAAGAAGGCTGTGATGTCCTCTGACTCTGGAGAATGATATATACATATCATTTATTTGTATAAAGGAATTAATTTCTTCAATTAATCTTTGTCTCTTTTTCCATTTGGCCACTTCTAGTTGTTTTCTTCAGTGCCCCCCTCCGCCTCATTTGACCAATTCTATTTTTTAAAGAGTTCTTTTCTTCTGTCAATATTTGTGCTTTCTTTTCCAAGCTGTTGACTCTTTATTCTGCCCCTCTCCCCTCAATTTTTCTTCTACCTGTCTTACTTGACTTTAAAAATCCTTTGTGAGTTCTTTAAAGAGGACTGTTCAGGCTTCAGAGCAATTCATATTCCCCTTTGAGACTTTGCATGTGGGCATTTTGAGGTTGTCCTTTTCTGAGTTTGTGTTTGGATCTTCCCTATCACCATAGTGGTTTTCTATGATCAGGGCTCATTTTGTATTTTGCTCATTTTAAAAAGTTGAGCTCTGCTCCTGGGAGCAGTGTCCCAAGATTCTTGCACTGGGGGCCAGGGGCCTGTCCAATGGCTGTCTGCACAGGGGCCTCTGAGGCTGGTGGCCTGCCCACTGTGCTAGGGTGGCCTAGCCTAATCATGCCTATTGTGTCCTGGGTTCTGGGGCTGGCAGTTTGACTGATGCTCTTGGGCTGCAGGCCTCATGGCTGGCCTGCAGTGCTAGCACTTTAGGGCTTTGGTTGCAGATCTGCACCATGGCTAAGAGCCTCCTACTGGCTTGTCTGGACACCACCTGCACTGGGTTCCACTCCCCTTTTACCCAAGTGAGACAGACCTTTCCTGAAGGTCCTTCTAAGTTATCTTGATCTGGAAAATTATTTCACTCTGTCTTTTTGTAGATTCTGTCACTCCAGAATTCTTTTAGAGACTTGATTTAACATTATTTCTGAGGGCAACTAGGGAGAACTCAGACAACTTCCTGACTTCTTTCTGTCACCTTGTCTCTGCCTACCTTATTATTATTATTAAGACTATTATTTTAATTGATTGAAAAATTGCTTCAAAATAGTTTTTAAAAGCAAAAACACCCTATCAATGAAAAGCATTTTAAATTAGTATAAATGCTGCTTTTGAAACAAAGCTTATAGAATTTAATTTACAACTCAAAAGAATTTCTCAGCAGAAGTAACAAAAGTAAACATAATACATATTACATATTATGCAAGAAATAGACATTTGGTAATGGAAGATACTGAAACAACAGGATTGTAACTGCTGCTTTTCTAAATACAGCTGGGGGAGCCCAGACAAAAATAGGTCCCCTAAAACATGAATTAAACAGGGATTCTTTTAAGTCACATACATACATGCTACTTTCACCTATAAACACAGTGTGGGCACAAAGTCAATGAGTATCAGAGATAGAGTATTTTGCATTAATCAATGACTCAATAAATGAACAAATTACCTCTGATGTACAAGGCAAAATAAGGAGCATAAGTAGTGGAATGAAGACATATTTTATGATACTTGTAGATTTTCTTCCATTCCCAATTCTAACCTTCTATAAAAATAATGGAAAATCAGCTCACACTAAAATCTAATATTTGATGTGTTTGGACATTTTGATGCTTTTATTCTTAAATCTATGCTTGATTTGGTTCCAATGGAATTTATGAACAGTCAAGTAGCCTTGACGCATTCTTTTGTGGAAAGAGAGGTAAATGGTTGACTTCTAAAGCTCTGTGTTCCCTTTAGTGCCACAAGTATCACTAAATACATGACACAGTCCAAGCAACTCAAAGGAATCCCAGGACCCAAGAAAAATAAAACAAAGTGGGTCCTTTCCTCCCTTTCTATGAAATAGAAGGCTCATTTAATTTGAGATAAAGAATTTCTGTCATTGTTAGTTCTAAAAGAGCTTATTGTACAAAGACAGAATTCTATATTGAGCATTTACTTAAATTAAAAGTTAATCTGGTAAATTCATTGTATACAACATTGAATAAATCTAATTTTGACACAAAACTGACCATGTTAATACCTTATAAAGCAAATAAAAGTATTTATTTTTTCATAACTAGTACACTTAGAAAGCTCAGTTATTCTGCAATGGTCCATTACATCTTAACTCAATTTCTTATGTACTAGGCAATATGGATAAATATATTCTCCTTTCTTGAATGCTAATTTGCTCAGCATGATATGAATTATGGATTTATTACATCCACTTGGGATAATGGTCACATGACCCTAGCAGAGCACCATCATCAACAACTATTACAGCTTTAGAGACTACAAGCAAATGACACTAACCTGGGTCCTACATGAATTAGGTTAAAAAGCACAATTCATGATGATCTAAAGCAGAATTTTGTTGGGGGAGTGAGGGAACTTTCATTGGTATTGTTGTTCATTTGTTTCAGTTATGTCTGATTCTTTGTGAACCTTTTTGGGTTTTCTTGGCAAAGATTCTAGATTTTTTTTTGGCCATTTTCTTCTTCAGCTCATTTTACAGTTGTGGAAACTGAGGCAAAGAGGATTAAGTGACTTGTCCAGGGTCACACAGCTAGTAAGCGTCTGAGACTGGATGTGAATTCAGGTCTTCTTGACTCTGGGCCTGGCTTTCTATCCACTGTGCCACCTAGCTGCCCCCTTGTAATGTAATGCCAAGCAAAGGCAACTTCCCAAGGTTCAAAATACCAGCATAGGTGCTCTCCATTTTATTCAGTGAAAAATTAAGAACAGAGAAGATCAAAATATGGCATCATTCAAAATACAGCATTTACTAAGTGTGATTAAATAATCTCCAAGTACTACCTGATTTAATCAAGTACTTCCCCACCCCAGGACATTACATTCATTTAATCAGTCACAAAGTCCCTCTTCTAAATACTACTCCACCCCTAGGCTGTACATTCATTTAGTCCATCACAAAGCCCCTGTTCTCAAATGGAGATTAGTTTCCAATCATAAGTAAAGTACATTCATTTGTTCAATCACAGAGCACAAAAAGGTAAAAAGGTCCCCACCCTTGGATTACAATTGAATCTACCCCAGAGTTACAACAAGCTTAAGCACAGCACTTAATACCCAAAAGGAGGTCTTTTCTTCATCTTGACACAAGGCAAGTTCTCAGCAATCTTTGTTCCTGGGGAGACAAAACTTAGCAAGGCCACAAGATACATTGCCAGTCTCTTCATTAATTCATTCTCTGTCTGCAGAACAGTCCTAGGACCCCTGAAAACATTAACAAAACCCTGTTCCAGGATTTCTGTAAACATACAACAAGAAAATCCTTCTTCAGGGCCTCAGAACCAACAGCAAGGTTCCCAAACTTCTGCAACAACAGCACTGTCCTTCACCAGTGGACAAATCTGGCAAAACAACATCAAAACAGACAGACAAAGTACCAGCATAACAGCCATGTCTCCTCAGTCCTTGGTAGCTCTGGGTGGCAGCTCTCAAAGTCCTGGGCAATTCAAAGTGGCCCTCAGCAATCCTCTCAGTCTCTCTCTGTCTCCAAGATACTGCTTCCAAAAAATTCTTCTGCCTCTCTTGTGTCTCTCCACCAGCTCCTCCCAGTCTAGCCCTCTCTTTTCACGTCAACAAGTCGATCCCACAAGTGGGATTAACAAGCTCTAGGTTTTAACACCAAAAACCAAGCCAATATAGGGGGATCTTTATATTCCATTACTATTACACCCCTTTATTCATACAGGAAATAAACAAAACAAAACAAACAAAACACTCTTTCTACCAAAGTACATTGGTACTTGCTCTACAATTAAGCTGCTGGAGAATTAAGAATCAGTATTTGTCCTAGTGGGGACTTAAATTCAATTCTGTGAGTGAGAGGCACTTTATCTACATCAGGCACCTGTACAACATCTGGCTGCAGGCCATTTATGGTGGCCCACTGCTTGCTGCCTGTGAAAGGATTTCAGGCAGCCCATGAAAAATGTAAAGGATGTAAAACAGGCCTGCCCAACAAACTGCCTGAGGGACACTTTGGCAGGCCACAAGTGGCCTGTGGGCCATATGTTGTACAGGCCTGATCTACATGTTGCAGAAATGAAAACAAACCAATGGAATATAAGTAAGTATGAACACCTGTATAACTGAACAGTTCTATGATATTTGGACATCAATATTATCAGGTATAATGGAAATGAGACAACCAGAATTCCCTCAATTTAGCAGTAATCGTTTCGTCATCTTAGGAAAGTCATAATACCTCTGGAATTTCCTCATTTAAAAAATAAGCAGTTTGGACTAGAAGGGTCCCTTCTCATTCCAATATTGTATAGGAGTCATGAAAGGCTGTTGTATGAAAGGAAGATTATATTTCTTTTCTGTGGCCTTGAAGGCAGAGCTAGGAACAATGAGCATACCTTACAGCCTAGAGAGAAAAACTGTGACTTGATATAAATAAAAACTTCCTAACAATTAGAGCTGGCCCAAAGTAGAATGAGCTGCCTCAAAAGGTCATGGGTTCTCTATCACTACTAGAGTTCTTCAAGTGAGATTAGGATGATCATTCACTGGGGATATTGCAGAAAGGATTATTATTCAATTATAGCTTGAACCAGATGGCCTCTATTATGGTTTTTTGCTAAGAAGACACAAGATATTTCTTTGCAATATCACTGTTGTTGCTGAGAGATGGAGAAGAAGAATCCTTCATGACAGCAGAGTTGGAGAGGCTTTAGGCAACTTTAGGATAAATGTTAACTTTTCAAATAAACATAACACTAGGAAGCAATGGATACTACAGTTGCTATTGTCAAATACAGAAAGAACTTGGAAGCACAGAATCAGAGAAGTCATTCAGTAGATAGAATAATTTTAGCAAAGGCAGCATGGCTTGTGAACTGAGACATAAAACATCATACTTTACAATTCTAGATTTGTAGGGTACCCCAATCACATTATAATCATCATCACTGTAATCATAATTACAACTAACAATTATCTCATTTGATCTTCACAACAACATTGTGAGGTAGGTGTGATTATTATTCCCATTTTACAGTTGAAAACATGAGTTTTCCTTAAACATGTGCATCCTTGCTGGAGTGCTGTGTATGCTCACTTGTCTCCACAGACACTGAATGCATTGGTGAGAGAGTGTGGTACAGGATTATGTTTGGACTAGGACATCTTTATCATTCTGGCATTTCTTTCAGATATATGTGATATTACAATTATTATTTTTCCTTTCATCTTATTGTTAGGTAAATGGTTATGTCTAAGATCTATTGTGCCATCACTGTGAGAGGCTGGGTTTATGTAAATGGAAGCACACTGGTTGGTGGTTCAAGAGCTATAGCAGTGTATAAGTGGAGTGTGTTTCACCACACCAGAATTACCCCTAGTATTCTAAGAAAGTGAATATAGCCACATGTTGGTCCTTATCTAGGAACCTATATCTGCCAGTGAGAGTGGGCTGCAGGGAGTGAGGGTATGAATTTGGGGGCCCAGACTAGAGGCATTCTTACATGAGTTACAGCAAAATTCATCTCTATTGACAAAAGTAGGAACTTCAGAAAATAACAAGCATTCTCAGTCTCTGAATCCCATTTTAAGTGGAACTTTTATTAAAAGAGTATAGAGATAATCATCAAAGCAAAGCTGGTTTCCTAAAATCATGAAAATGTGACTAATAAAGAAGAGGGAAAAATTTTACAAGAAAGACAAAAGCCAAAATAGACTCCGAATTGTTTCTAAACATGTTCTTCAAATTTTCCCATAGGACATTAGTGGCTCTTTAAAAGACCTGGGGTTTGGGTTCTGGAAAATACTTTAAGATTGACTTACAGGGCTGGGAAAGACAAAAACCTTCCCACAAATGAGACAATACAATTAGGCACAGCATGAAGTGCCCTCTTATTGCTATAACAGTTCAGTTTAATAGAGGCTGAGTAAAACAATTTTGTGAAAACAAAAAGCTCCTGAATTTCAGACCTGTCTGTATCTAACCATTTCATGAAAAGATCATGAAGATTTGCCTTAAAAAGCAGCCTAATATTAGAAAATCAACATTTGTTTAAGTATAAACAGAATTTAGAAATGTCCAAGTATTGGAATTTGCTGGAAATTGGCTCTTCTACTTCCTACTCCCTGGCCACCTCATCAATTGCTTTGCCTCCTGGATTGGAAACCATGTCATGAGGATTTTAACTGTTGGTGGGTTAGGGGAGTAGGGGGGGGAGAAGAGGAAAGGGACATGGAAAAAAAATAAGCATTTGTTAAGTGCTTACTATGTGCCAGACACTATGCTAAGCACATCTACAAATATATCTCATTTCATTCTTACAACCACCCTGAGAAGCATTATTTACAATTGAGGAAACTGAGGCAGAAGTTGTAATTTGTCCAAGGTCACACAGTTAATAAATGTCTGAGGCTGAATGTGAATTCAGTTCATCCTGAAATCAGGCCAGGTGCCCAATCCACTGCCCCAGCTAGTTGTCTCCCCCAGTAAAATGTAAGCTCTTTGACAACAGGGGCTCTTTCCTTTGTATTTTTATCTCCTGGCTTAGCACAGTAATTAGGACTTACTAAGTGCTTAATAAATGCTCTTTCATTTAACTCAGAAAATCTTCCCTGAGGTCCCACTGTCTTAACTGCTCCACCTTTCAGGAAGGTTTCTGCCATACTTCATTTCGCTACTGTAATGGGAATTTAAATTTTTAAGATCTTCCCTGCCTCTAGGCTAAAGTGCACCTGGAGCCTGGGGTGGGAGGCTTGTTTTTCAGGAGATACTTCTTGATTGGCCAGTGAGTCAATAAGGTTGTTACATTCTCTGAGCCAGGAGAAGGCTATATAAGCCCTGATGTGTAGCTTTGTTTTGGGGCTCACTTTGAGAAGTGTCCTGTGATTTGATCTGGATTCTGGGAAGCCATTGTCCAGAGCCCCCTGGCTTTGAAAAACCCAGATGTTGAAACCCAGATGTTGATTTGGTATGGATGTAATGGTTGGACAGTTTGGAAAGCTGTGTACTTGATCTGTTTCTGTCTTGATAATTCTGCCTGTATACTTTGAAGTTCAGGGTGCTGACCTTTTCCCCTGAACAAGGTAAACGATATATGTCTGACTGATTAAAGTAAGCTTGTTAACCCATTTTGAGTTGCTTTCCTTTATCAAAGCATATCCAAGAACCTGTGTTGGCAGACACCCTGAGGACGCTTGGGGTGCTTGCCGCTACAACTACCTACTCTCCCAACCATCTTCTCACCAACTACCACATAGGTACCCTCACTAATGCCCTCACCACTTCTAGCTCTCAAACTATCATCAAATCAACTCTGGAACTCTGCCATTACTCCTGAAAGGGGTGTATCAATCAATTCTCCCTCTGTCCCTATAACTTTCTCTACCAAGTGAGTCCTCCTTGGCTAACACTCTCCTTTGTGTATGTCTCCCCCATCCTGAATGTGAACTCCCTGAGGGCACAGGCTAGCTTTGCTTTTGTATTTACATTCCTGGGTTTAGCATAGTTCAGGGAACTTACTAAACATTCATTCATTCATTCATTCATTCTTCATTCAGTCATCAGACAATTTTGGCAAATATTTTTAAAGTATGGTTCCCAGAGTAGATATTGAGTTACTCTAAAACTTAGGCAGTTTCTTTTATTTACTACAACCCTAGCTGATAAAAGATGAGAAAGTTTCCATTCTTAGACAAAAAAGAATATGACAGATCAAAAAGCAATTCACCTAAACATCTTTTAAAAAGTCAGAGGGCACATTGAAGACAACATTATGGCCTGAGTAACTATTAATATTCTTTCTTACATTTTCCCCCTGTAGGTAGCTATGGTCTGGTAGAAAGAACATAGAATTTGGGTTCAGAATATTTGGTTTCAGATCACACCCTTGCCTTCTATTTATTACATGTGTGTCTTAAGGGAAGTCACTCTGGGCTTCTGTTTCTTCATCTGTAAAATGAGGAAATTGGAGTAAATGATCTCCAAGGTCACTCTTGAGTAAACATTATTAATATTAATTCTCTATGCCATTCAAAGTATTTGACTTACAATGCCTTCCTTGCATTTTAGTTATTGGAGGACATTCTTCATTTCTTTTACTTGATTATAAATTCTTTGAGAGCATATATGGTATGAATCTTTGTTTTTACCATAGCTCCTAGCACAATGATTGATACTAGTAGAAAATGAAAAAATTTTTATTCAATTACTGCCTTAAAAAATTAAGTCTATAGGATCAGTTCATTACTGTGTGACATTTAGAGAAAGCATCTTTTAGAGTTGAATCTCTAGGGTGTATCTATTTGTTATAGGAATGTAAATTTTTAAGATCTTCCCTGCCCCTAGGTTAAGTGCATTAGTAGCCTGTGGTGGGAGGCCTGTTTTTCATGAATGCCCACACCTTGGTGCTTTGTGATTGGGCAGTGGGTCAAGAAGGTTGTTACATTCTCTGAGCCAGGAGAAGGCTATATAAGCCTTGATGGAGGTCTTTGCTTTGGGGGTCACTTTGAGAAGTGTTGTGTGATTTGACCAGATGAGACTCTGGGCAGCTGAGGAGAGCCTCCTGGCTTTGAAAAACCCAGATATTGATGCTTCCCTCTCTGGTGACTGTGATTTGGTATGGATGTAATGGTTGGACAGTTTGGAGGCCTGTCTGCTTGATATGTTTTTCTGTTTTCTTGTAACTTCTGTCTGTATACTCTGAAGTTCAGGGAGCTGACTTTCCCCTGAACAAGGTAAATGATATGTTTGATTAATCAAAGTAAGCTTGTTAACCCATTTTTAGTTGCTTTCCTTTAGCAAAGCAGTCCAAGAACCTGTGTTGGCAGCCACCCTGGGGATGCTGGGGTGCTTGCTGCTACACTATTTTAAATAACATTTAATCAAGATGGACTTTTGGAAGTTTAACTCTAGGTCTAGATGACTTCTAGAAAATTCACATAGATTTATAAGACTTAAATTTCTTTTTTTTTTTTGAAGAAATATGATATCATCATCCTTCTATTATCATTTGTGCTAACCAACCCAGCCCAAAGAGTCTTTCTGTCTTCTTGTAAAATAGCCCATTTACATTTAATTAAGTGGTTAGAGGGAGCAGTTGTCAAGAGGCTCCCTCTTTTGGCATATCCCCTTCTTCTCAGATCTACTTTTCCTCAGAGATCTACTTGTCTACTGATAATCTTTCCTGCTGTAAAAGTGTCTGAGCACACTGAAAGAGAACAGCTGGAAGAAATTTTTGTTCACATATTGGTATTTTCATGCTTTCAGTGAAAGTCAACAGTCAGTGAGTGACATCACCTTACATAAAGCAAACAACTATCAATGAAGCAATAAAGCAAATGCAAAGACCTGGAAATGTGGATTCAGGTCTTTGCTCTGTTGTTTACTACCTATGGAGCCATAGAGAGTTATTTGATTTATCTAGACCTCAGTTTCTTTTCAGTATTTTTTTCCTTTATGGAGGGGGGAAGGCAGAGCAATTGGGGTTAAGTGACTTGCCCAAAGTCACACATCTAGGAAGTGTTAGGTGTCTGAGGTTGGATTTGAACTCAGGTCCTTCTGACTCTAGGGCTAGTTCTCTATTCAGTGTACCACCTAGTTGCCCCTTCTCTTCATTTTTAACTTATTTTATTTTTGAAATTTCTTTCAGTTGTGGAAAATACATTTTATTTTGAGTCCTAGCATTTGGAATTGATTCTTGGCTCTGCGTGTGTATTAGTAACCACCCTAGCACACCCAGCATGGCCAACAACATGTTGTTTGATCTGCTTTTCTAAAGGAGAGACAACCTTACAGGGGTCAACAATCTTACTTTTATTATAGATAAGTAGAAAGAAGTGAGTATCCAAGAAAGAATCAAATAGACAGGGCTCCCTCTGTCTAAACAGAATAATACAACCACATGCATACACCACTGGACCGGAAGAACACCAACATCTGAGCAGTGAGGGGCGGGAGGCTCTTAACAAATGGCTACTCAGAGTCCCATCCAGGGAATCAAAAGATCTTTCTCATGAGCAAGCCCCCAAAGTAAAATACCAACTTCCCACTATATATAGTTCTCAACTATAGGCTCAGAACCAGAAGGCACCACAACCCTCAAGGCTCAGTGCCTAATTAGCTTAGTACCAAAATGTATGAAAGACTTCCTACAAGCAAACCTCTCTGTAAACAAGTCTACCCCTAAGCAAGCTCCTCCTTAGGTAAGTTCCTTCCCCAATGGGCTCTATATGACTCAGGATGTATCATACCTGTGAAAGCAGCAAAATATCCATGATTGAAATACCTGTGTACATTTACTGTACCATAAGAAAAGGGGAAACATGGTCACATAGGCCTATATATATATATGGACAGGGAAGACTTTCCTATTCCATTAACACTCAGCATGATATTGAGCAAGTTATTCTGCCTCTCTGAGCTTCAGTTTTCTCATCTGCAACATGAAGGGGTTGACTTAGATGATCTCCAAGTGACTTCCAGGTCTACATTTATAGTCTAAAAAAACTCAACAGTTTTATGAACAGAATTGCATGAAGGTGATAAAACTACAACTGGCAACGTTCAGATCACTTAAGTGAAGTAAAAAGATACTATTAATTCGCTATGGAGAAATTCAAGAAAAGTCATTAGACAGCTAGGATTTTTAAAAGAGAACATAGTTTTGGAAGCAATTAAATCCAATTCCCATACAACTGGAACACTTTGGATGTAAAATGAATTGTTTCTTTAAAAAAATTCCATAGAAACAATTTTTATTTTTTTTTTAAAGCAATCAGGGTTAAGTAACTTGCTCAAGGTTACACGGCCAGGTGTTTCTGGGTGGGTGCTAAGTGTCTGAGCCTGGATTCGATCCCCAGGTCATCCTGACACCGCAGTAGGTGCTCTTACTTGCTGTGCTACCTGGCTGCCCCAAACAAACAGGTTTTATTTTAAAAGAAAAAAAAACCCTATGTTGCCAAATTCAGTGCTCTTTTAACCACAACACGTGTCAGGCCCTGGGAGTAATTAAAAGAACTTTGCAATTTTCCAAAAGCAATCCAGGACTCTCTTCTTCAGTTTAATTTTTGGGTTTAACTCATTATTATCTTATCTAAAATATATAGACTTACAGCAGGGTTCTCTACATTCAACAAATTTCATGTCATAATCTGAACAATAAATATTCTTTATCCATGTGATATTTCATCAATAGATGGCTAAGCCTAATGCTTGTAAGAGGTTCTAGAACTCCTCCAAACTTTTCTTTAAAAAATGCATCTTTCTGGTAATATTCTAACATTGTTAATAAAGTTTTGAGTTAGGCAAAACTACAGCATCTAAAGAATTAATAATGGTTGTCACACAAAGGGCAATAAGATAAATAGTCAGTATGAGTAGGCTGCAATATATAGCAAAGAATAATAAAACTGGAATAAAATATGTCAGCAATGAAACAGATGATCAAAAAATGATGGGTTGGTTATGTTTCAAAACCCAGGGATAACAGATGAGCACCATGCACATTCAGTGGTGCAAATTAACCAGAAAAATGGTCACATAGGATGGGTAGGCATGGACAAGCTACATTTGGTATCATTAGAAGGAATATATTGTTGTTCAGTCTTTTGAATTGTTTTTGACTCTTTGTGACCCAAATTGGGATCTTCTTACCAAAATTACTAGAGTGGTTTGCCATTTACTTCTCCAGTTCATTTTACAGATGAGGAACTGAGGCCAATAGAGTTAAGTGACTTTCCCAAGGTCACACAGCTAGTAAGTGTCTGAAGCTACATTTGAACTTGAGTCCTCCTGACTCCAGGCCTGATGCTCTATCTACTATGCCCCCTAGCTGCCTCCAGAAGAAATATATAGTCCATTAGATCATATGTTCATTTGATTTGTATACAGGAGCTAAAATCTAATATCATCATAACAACAGAGTTCATAGGATCATAGATTTAGAAACTGAGGGAACATTAGAGTTATGTGAATTGTATTTCATCTAAAACTAATTTTGCTAATTAGGAGACTGAGGCCTTGGGAAGTTCACTGACTATAATGGGAATGTAAATTTATGTTGTTGCCATCTTTCTAAGATTGTATTGTATAAGAACTTCCCTGCCCCTAAGCTCTTTCATAGGCTTAAGTGCACCTGGAGCCTGTGCTGGAAGGCTTGTTTTTCAGGAGATATTTTTTGATTGGGCAGTAGGTCAAGAGGGTTGTTACATTCTCTGACCCAGGAGAAGGCTATGTAAATGCTGATGCAAGGATTTGTTTTGGGGCTCACTTTGAGAAGAGTTGTGTGATTTGACCAGACAAGACTCTGGGCAGCCATTGAGAGACCCCCAGCTTTGAAAAACTCAGATGTTGATGCTTCCCTCTCTGGTAACTGTAACTAGGTATGGATGTATGTAATGGTTGGACAATTGGAGGCCTGTCTGCTTAATTTGTTTGTTTCTCTGTCTTCTTGTAATTTCTATTTGTAACCTGTCTGTATACTCTGAAGTTCGGGATGCTGACTTTTCCTCCTGAACTAGGTAAATGGTATGTTTGATTAAAGCAAAATTGTTAACCCATTTTGAGATCTGCTTTAGAAAAGCAGATCTAGGAACCTGTATTGGCAGCCACCCTGGGGATGCTGGGGTGCTTGCTGCTACACTGACTTGACCAAGTTTCAATAGGGAATCAGTAGCAGAGCAATAGTGTGAACCAGGCCTTTGACTCCAAAGTCACAGTTCTTCCCCACTGTGCCATGTTACCCAAGTGAAGAGTCAATTCTAGTCTGGAAACGTATGTCTGTATATTACTAATGATATTACTAAAAAGTGATAAGGCAATATGTTTTAAAGAATATGTCCAATTATAGAATTAAGCCAGTGAGTTTGGGCTAAAAAATTTCTAATAATTATAACATTTGATGGTTTACTACTCACTATCAATAACAAAAGCTTAAGGTGGCATTTTTTTTTTTTATAATTAGGAGGTTATCTAAATTAAAGTAAATGGGCTTTTTGTGACACTGGCCCTATATAAATTGCCAGGAGAGTCACAAACTCTCAAAAGTCATCTAGTTCAATGTTTACCTAAACAAAAATCTTTTCCACATCAGTGACAAGTAGTCATTAGGCCTCCATTTGAAATCCTTTGCTGATAGGGAATTTACTGCCTACTGAAATAGCCCAATTCATTTCTGGGAAACTAATTGTTAGTCTATCTTTCTTTATATTGTGTAAAAATCTACATTTATTAGTTATAAATTGTAATTCCGTTACCTCAAGCAAATTCACTTTGTCAGGAGAGAGAATAAGACTGCAGTCTGGTGATCTGTTTTTCAGTTACACTTCTTGTGATGGAGATGCCTGTGGGCTTTACTAACCCTTTTCCTGGACTGAATGTGATTCAGAATATCACATTTCCTTCCCTCACAGCCTGGCATTATATAGAACATCTTGCTTGACATTCTGATTATGTCACTTAAAAGTTGTGTGATTTTTTTTTGAAAACCACTTAACTTCTTTGGGCTTTAGTTTTCTAATCAGTAAAATCAGTCTTGGACTAGGTATATCTTTTGTTCAACTCTAGTCAGCAAATACTTCTTTCAAATCTGGCATTATTTACCAAAACTAAGGCGGCAATATGGGCTTCTGGGATATTCATAATGTAGTGATTCATTATACTTGCCTTTATCTGAGCTTTTGTAGAAATGTGGTGATGTCCAAGAAAGGAACACAGATTTAGAGCTGAAAGGGGCTTTAGGGGGCTATCTAGATCACAAGTTCTTAATGTGGTGTCCATTAACCCCAAAAGAGTCTGTATATAGATTTCATAGAGCAGCTAGGTGGCTCAAATGGATAAAGTGCTGGGCCTAGAGTCAGGTAGACCTGAGCTGAAATCTGGCTTCAGATACTAACCAGTTATGTTACACTGGACAAGTCACCTGAGGCTGTTTGCCTCAGTTCCTCATCTGCAAAACGAG
Source organism: Petaurus breviceps papuanus (assembly GCF_028583685.1). Lineage (NCBI taxonomy): Eukaryota > Metazoa > Chordata > Mammalia > Diprotodontia > Petauridae > Petaurus > Petaurus breviceps. The sequence goes on from NW_027186304.1 coordinate 20,615,729, forward strand.
ATGGAGAAGGAATTGACAAACCAATCCAGTATTTTTCTCAAGAAAACTCCAGGTGGAGCCAAGATAGCGGCATAGAAGCAGGAAAACTCCCTATGTTTCCCCCATAACCACCTCAAATACTTGTAAAAAATGACTCTAAACAAACTTTAGGACTACAGAACCCACAAAGTGACAGAGAGAAACAAATCTCCCGTTGAAGGAAGCCTGGCAGGTGGACAGGAAGGGTCCATTGCAGGGTGCTAGGAGCAGAGCCCAGACCCATGTGAGCCCACAATTTTAGCCCCAGGGTAGCCCTGACCAGCCACAGCTGGAGGGACTTTGGGAGATTGGATTACCAGAAGCTGTGGCAGTTTCCAGAATTATCAACACATAAATGCCAAAGTAAGAGGTAAGTGTGGACTTTGGGAACAGGGGGTCCAGGAGTACAGTCAGACCTCTGCCTCTGGAGGGAGAAGCAACTGACACGTGGCAGTTGCCACCACATGGCTGCTTCAGAGCTCTTGGCCTGCAGATTATAGGGGGACCAAGAGACAATTCTGAGGGGTAATTGCTCTTGCTTTAACCTGCTTGGATCTGGATCACTGTCTAGGGTAGAGGTCCTGGGGTGTGTGATCAGGTGCCAGAGCCAGTGGAGGCGGCAGAGAAGGTACCCAACTAATAGCTTCAGCAGCTGCAAAAACCCCAGTGATTTTGGACAAAGCTCTCCTCTCTGGAAGCAGAGTTCTACTGTGGAAAAGAGCTCAAAAGTCATGTAATTAAGTGGCAACATGAGCAAGCAAGGGAAGCAAAGCAAGCACAGCAATCCAACTTTGGATTGCTTTTTGGGGGACAAAAAAATCAAAGCCTGAAATGGGAAGAAGACAATGAAATCAGAACTGCTGCACCAAAAGCTTCCAAGAAAAATACGAGCTGGTTACAGGCCATAGAGGAGCTTAAAAAGCTCCTCTTTTATTGATTTAAAATCAAATAAGAGAAGTGGAGGAAAAATTGGAAAGAGAAATGAGAATGATGCAAGAAAATCATGAAAAGAGCATAAACAATCTGACTGAAGAAAATAACACTTTAAAAAATAGACTAACTCAAATGGCAAAAGAAGCTCAAAAGGCCAATGAGGAAAAGAATGCCTTACAAAGCCAAATTTGCCAGATGGAAAAAGAATCTCAAAAGCTCACTGAAGAGAATCATTCCTTCAGAATTAAATTGGAGCAAATGGAAGCTGGTGAGTTTATGAGAAATCAAGATACTATTGAACAGATCCAAACAAATGAAAAAATAGAAGGCAATGTGAAATACCTCATTGGAAAAACCACTGGAAAACAGATCCAGGAGAGATAAATTAAAAATTATTGGACTACCTGAAAGCCATGATCAAAAAAAAGAACTTAGAAATCATCCTTCAAGAAATTCTCAAGGAAAATTGCCCTGATGTTTTAGAACCAGAGGGCAAAATAGAGGTCAAAAGAATCCACCAATCACCTCTTGAAAAAGATCCCAAAAAGGAAATTCCTAGGAATATTATAACCAGGTTTCTGAGTTCCCAGATCAAGGAGAAAATATTACAAGCAGCCAAGAAGAACCAATTTGAATATTGTGGAAACACAATCAGGATAACACAGGACCTGGAAGCTTCTACATTGAGGGATCGAAGGGCTTGGCATGATATTCCAGAGGTCAAAGGAGCTGGGATTAAAACAAAGAATCTCCTACCTAGCAAAACTGAGTATCATGTTTCAGGGGAAAATATGGTCATTCAATGAAATAGAAGACTTTCACGCATTCCTGATGAAAAAACCAGAGTTTAAAAGAATGAGGTGAATGATCTCATAAAGAAGAGGCAAGGGAAAACTGTTTCAATGGTGGGGAAGAACAGGAAGCCAAAAGGGAATGGGTCAACCTCACTCTCGTTGCATTTGGCTTAGGAAGGGAATGACATATACACTAAATGGGGTATCTAGCCCTATAGGAGAGTAGGGGGGTAGGGGATGAGAGGGACGATGATGGAGGGAGGGCAGGTTGGTGGGAGGGAAGTTAGAAGCACCCACTTTTGAAAAGGACACGGTCAAAGTAGAGAATAGAACAAGTTGGGGGTGGGATAGGATGGAGGGAAATATAGTCAGTCTTTCACAATATATCCACTATGGAAATGTTTTGCATAGCTACACATGTACAACTTATATTGAATTGCTTATCTTCCCAGTAAGGGTGGGTGACGAGGGAAGAAGGGAAAGAATCTGGAATTCAAAGTTTTAAAATCAAATGTTTAAAAAAATTATTATTTTTTTATATGCAACTTGGAAATAAGATATACAGGCACAGTGGTATAGAGATCCATCTTGCCCTACCGGAAAGTAGAAGGGGGTATGGGAGAGGATATAGGAGAGAGCAGATTGGGGGATGGGGTATACAATGGGATCACTGTTTTGGGGTGGTAGGTAGGGGAAAGACGTGGAGAAAATTTGTAACTCAAAATCTCGTGGAAATGAATGATGTAAACTAAAAATAAACATAAAATTTAATTTAAAAAACAAACAAAAAACTCCAAATGGGGTCACTAGGAAAAAGACATGACTGAAAATGACTGAATACCAATAGATTTCAAAGGGTTAACGAATTTGGATGGGGAAAATTCATCTAATTATTTTCACTAACTTCTAACTAAAATTTATTAATGTAAGCAACAGAACATTATTCTGAGAAGAGATCTATAGGCTTCATCAGACTGAACCAGACATAATAAAGGTAAAGAACACCTATCTAAGCAAACTCCCTAACTTTAGTGAGGAGGGATACTGAACTTAAGAGAGGCTAAATCACTTGACCACAGCCCATGACGATTATGTGGTAGTGTTGGGATCCTAACCAAGATCATCTGATTCCAAACTTAGCTCTCTGTTGATCACCCTCTTTTGTTGGATGCTTTCTGTTTTCTAGGTTTTTGTGATACTGTGCTCTCCTTTGCTCTTCGCATACAGCTCTGACCACTTCTCTCTATTACCTGTTGGATCATACCTGTGGGTGTCCCTTAAGACTCTAACTTAAGTTTCTACTCTTCTTCTTCTATACCTAAGTAAGTTCAAATAATGTGAAATTTGATTTAGTGTGAATTATGAAATGACACCAGGTCACATTTAATATGAACTAAAATTCTATTAATATGATTGTGTGCAAGCTAATGAAGGGTTTTAGCATGCTGCTAGGTTACTAGTCTGCACTTGTCTATTATATTGTGTGTAGATGACATCTTATATTATGAGTTGTGGGTTTTTTAGAGATGGAAACACTGCCAACACATAAAGGACGCTTGCTATTATACTAAAACAAAATGCAATGCCATTAAATGGCACGAATGTGGTCACAGTAGTGGAGATACTGGAATGCTGCCATCTATGGTATGAACTGTATACAGCACGCAGGAGAAATACAAATAATCAAAAGAAACAAGTACAAAGTTGCGTTTGCTTTTTGTTGTTTGTAAACAACCATGTAGAATGAAAGTTTACAGAGTGTCATTTAGCTGTATGAATTGAAGACTGTAATAAAAAAAAACACATTCCTCTTAGCAGAGCAGTACTTCAGATAAAAGCTTTAAGTTTATTTAAAGAAGTGAAAAAAAAATAGAAGTAAAGTGAATAGAGAAGAAACTTTCATTACAACCTTGGGTTAGTTGATCATTTTAAAATCCAGTTCAATTGCTTGTCATGGGGAACAAAAAATAGTTGGCTGAGTTTAAGAAGGCTAATGGCTTGCTGTTAGTCACACAGGACAATGGGCAAGGTGGTGTGGACATTTTAGCTCAAATATATCACCTTTTCTGGGGGGGGAAGTCAAAATATCTATCTTTCTGAAGGTGAATCTTTGTGTCTAACAGATGGCTTTAAGTTTAAAACAAAACACTTTATTTTTTAGGATTTTCTTCCTTATCATTCAGTGATTCTACCCCTTCCTCCTGTGAATTCCTATAAAACTTAACTGCCTGTACCAAAGGTTTAAAACTGTAATTTACTGTTTAAGGTTACATCACTGATCTATCAGCATTAATCCTTGTTTGTTTTCACACAACTTTATCAGATTATATATTCATTTGAAAAGAAGGTCTGTATAATAGACTGGGGGTGAGGGTTGGCAGAAAGATACTAAAGTAGGCACTCATTTGAGATCCCAGTGTCTCTTATGTCACTTAGCTGGAGCTACACTATATTTTCTTTTTTCATCTGTGTATATCTTGTATTCCCAGCTAGAGTCTAAATTCTTTGAAGGGGGATATAGTACCTTTTGTATATCACCCAGAGTCCTACATGATCATTTTATCTGGTCAATAAGTGGTTGCTAATGACTACTTTGGAATTCAAAGGAACAAGAAATCTTTTTTATTTATTTTAAACAAATAACTTCCCATTTGGGCAGGTTTCCTAATCTAAAAAATCAAGAGAAACATTTTTGTCTGTCCAGGACATAGAAAGTGAATATATATGCCTTTAATCAGGATCCTGTCCTCCCTAGTGACTCCTTCGTGAATGTTTTCATAATCTTGGATTTCTCTCTTCCGAGATGGAATCTCTCTCTTTCCCTTTCTTAACCAGATGTCTGGCTAAGATCCTGGAAGGTGATGCTCAGGCCAGCCAGTTTGTGGGACATAGAAATGCTAGGCATGGAATTTCTTTGCACAGAAAAAATAGAATTTTCTTATTCCTGGAAAAGAGAGAGAAAATATACAAAATGAGAGGATGGAAACTGCTGTCCATTTCAACTTTAAATCTAGGAAAACTGCCATGTGTTCCTGACCTCATGAAACTAGGCATTTTATCCGTGTTTATGTGTGCTCAGATGACATCAGTGCCAAATTCAGTCCATACTGGAATTAAAAGAAAATAATGATGATGATGATACTGGCAGTGTGGTGAAATGAATAAAGAGTTGTTTTCAAAGCCAATCAGGTGCAAGTCCCTTCTCTGACACATCCTGGCTTTGTGACTTCTAGCAACTCATTTAAACTCTCAGTGCTCTAAGTCACAAGTTTCAAACAGGCACAGTGCTGACCTAAACAGATTTAGATGTAACTGGGAAATATTTAACAAAATAAGTAAAAATACAATTTGTTGTTCAGTTGTGTCCGACTCTTCATGACCCCATTTGGGGTTTTCTTGGCAAAGATACTGGAGTGGTTTGCCATTTCCTTCTCCAGCTCATTTTATAGATAAGAAAACTGAGGCAAACAGGGTTAAGTGTCTGTCCAGAGTCACATACATAGCTGGTAAGTGTCTGAGGCCAGATTAGAATTCAGGAAGATGAGTCTTCCTGACTTCAGGTCTGGCACTCTATCCATGGGTCTCTTAGTTGCCCCCAAAATATAATGGAGGATAGATAATGTTAACATATGGTTTTCTAAGTCAATAAGCTGCCTGCAGGGAGTCTTAGGTTTTAAAGGTTTTAAAGACTCCCTTTTCCATTTTAATTTGACACCACTATGCTAAGCAACTCTGAAAGTCTATGCATTACAAGGTACTAATTAACCTAGGAAGTTCCTCATCTAAGAGTGACCTATACCAATTAAATCATAGGCCTAGTACCTATCCCTAGTATAATTGACATTTAAAATCTCTGAATGGAGCAAAATTTTTAACACACTGTAATGGGAATGGGAATTTGAAGATCTTCCCTGCCCCTTAATAGACCTAGGGGGGGATTTTGAAGACCTCCCTTGCTTTGAAAGCAAATTGTGTCCCCTAATAGGCTGAATGTAATTACATGGAGCCTGTGATGGAGGGAATTTGCTGAAGGGTGTAGTAGAGCCCACAGGTAGCTTCCCTGCTGTGAAGATAAACTCTGCCCCCTAATAGGCTGAATGTAGTCACATGGAGCCTGTGGTGGGAGAAGTTTTGCCGAAGGGAAGAAGAACCCAAAGGAAGTTGGCAGTGAGAGCTACTGGGGGATGGGGGAGCTTAAGCAAGGAGATAGAGAGGTTTGAGAGTAAATATTGATTTTGTATTGGTTTGTGGGAATGATGAAGGATGGCATGGCTCTCAGCATTATTGTGGCTTCTGAATATCTTTGGTACTGTGATGGAATTGGCTTACTGGTTTTGGGATCTGGTTTTCTGTTGTCTAAATAAATCCTTCAGTTCTATCCTCTATCTGGAGAATCTGGTATATTTTGCAATCGAATGTCATGTGATACTTACAGCCATGGTCTTTATTGTGATCATGCGTGCTGTAAATATTGCATTGGCACTACACATGCATATGCCAGAATGACAGTGACAAATAGGCTATATTGCCTTCATGTAGCATTCTAATGTATCCAAGCACCACCAGCATAAACTGGTACAAATAATTGCTAAAATTGTTGCTCTAGATAGCAACCAAATTATATTGTGGCTAGATCCAGAACTGTCTCACTCAACATTTCTTCTTGTTATCCATTTTCTTTCCCCTTCAGTAATGTTATTCATACCTCTGATCTATTCTTGATCAGGGCTTCTGAGAACTTTAGAAAAATTAAGAGGGTACTATGAGGTCTATGTATTTTTGGTTTGTGTGCCAGGGACTAGTTTCATGACATTTTTCTTTCTAAATAATTTAATTAGCCAATTAATAAATTTTACAAGTACTTATTTCTCCCTTCTACTATCCCCATTGAATAACATGAAAAATAAAACTTTCATAATGAATACGAATAGTCCAGCAAAACAAATTCCCAAATTAGTCATGTGTAAAAAATGGTTGTCTCATTCTGCATTTTAAGGCTATCACAACTTTGACATAATGTAGTGACATGATACATTTGCAGCACTCTGAACTCATGGTTATCATTGGATTGATCAGAGTTTTAAAGTATTTCAAAGTAGCTTTTGTGACTTTTTCCATCAACACAGTAGTTGGGGAGTAAGGACAGTGGGCAGTTGTAGGGGCGGGGGGTGAGGCGGGGCAGAATTACCCAGGGATTAGGGATTGATATGGAAACATGGAAAGTCAAGGAAATTAGAGACTAATAAACTCATTATTTCAACAAACATTTATTAGGGATTTACTATGCATTGTGATGAAGTAACAGGCGAGAAAGCCCTTACATCATAAGGGAATAGGAGCAATATGTACACAGATAATTAAAAACACACATATAAATATGCAAGTATATATGTGTGTATACATATACTAATAAATATACACATATACTAATACATGTATACCTATATGTATATGTATATAAGCATACATACATATATATATATATAATTGTGTGTGTGTGTATTGCTGTTCAGTCATTCAGTGTCTGAGTCTTCATGACTCCATGGAACATACTATGCTAATACTGTCCATGTTTTGTTTTGTTTTGTTTACAAAGATACTGGAATGGTTTGCCATTTCCTTTTCCGGTGGATTAAGGCAGAGGCTAAGTGACACTAGTGTCTGAGGCTGGTTTTGAACTCAGGTTTTCCTGACTCCAGACCTAGTGTGTACACAGATAGATAGATAGAGAGATAGAATGATTTACCCCTTCCTCCCCCAGGCTCCATGTAGTAGGTAGCAATTGAGCTGAACCTCAAAGGAGTCTTGGAATTAAAAAAAAAAGGAAGAGGTAAGGAGGGTGTACATAAGAGGACAGCCTATAGAAAGAAGGAGGAAGTGGAGTACAGGAAGCAAGAAGCAGGCAAGCTGACTGAACCATGGAATGAATCAATGGCAGTAGTGGGTAACATATGCAGAAATGCAAGTCATAGTAAGAATGTGAAGGATTTTAAATAAGGAGCAGACAAGTTTATTATAGAAGCACCAGGAAGCCACTGTTGACTCCTTTCAGATAGAGAGTGACATAGTCATACTATACACTTATCAGAGATAAGGGGAGGCCAATCTACAAGAACTACACAGGGTTGGGGTGGCTAGTTGGCACAACCCCAACTGTATGAAAAGCAAAAAAAAAAAAAAGGATTTAAGGATTAACTAGTATACCCCCTTCCAAATCTACATTTCAAGAGAAGCCTGTTATAATGCCTCTAGAAATGAAGAAGTATGAGAAGCAGAGATGTTCTACAGTAGTAGACCTACAAAGTAAATAATAGGAAAGAAATATTTTTGTTATAAGAAATCTAAACTATATATACATATGCATATAATTATATATATGTATATATAAAATCAATTAAGTTGCAAGCATTTGTTAAGTACCTACTGTGTTTCAGGCAATGCTATAGGTGCCAGGGATTCAAATGCCAAAAGCAAAACAGTCTCTGCCCTCAAGGGGCTTTCATTCTATTAGGGAATAAAATATGTCCATATATAGGTATATACAGAACATATAAAGTAATTTTTTGGCAGGGAATCATTAGCAGTTGGGGGATTAGGAAAGGTTTCATTAAGAAAGGCACAGAAAATGAGTCTTGAAGGAAAGTAGTAATTCTAAAATGTGGAGAGGATACATTCCAGGCATGGAGAATGCCAGTATAAATGCCAGCATGGTGGTGGTGGTGCCAGGCAGAATTCCATGTATGAGGAATTGTCAGAAGACTAGTCTGTCCATACCAAGTGAAGGGAAGTAATGTTTAATAATGTTAAAGGGAAGTAAAGTTGGAAAGGCAAGTTGGGGTCAGGTTTTGAAGAGTTTTGAATGCTGAACAGAAGAGTTTATGTTTTATCCTAGAGGTACTAATGACATATTAGATTTATGTTTTAGGAAAATAAAAACAAAGACCCTGTTCAATCAAGATGAAGAAGCAGAAATTGCTGAAATTAAGTCGAGAAGGGGGAGTTCTAAATTAGTGATCTTACAGGTAAAAAAAAAAAGTGATAAAAGGATCAAAGTTCATCCCAATGGACAACTAAAAGGGAATGAAAAGTCTGAAGGGAAATGAAGCTTACTCAAGTTGGGAAGGTTGATGAACCACCAGTTCCCTCAATACAGTGCTGAAATGCTGAGGATGAACAGATTAATAAGTATTGGTATTGGAAAGAAATATAAAGGTCTTCTAGTCCAGCATGACACTAGTAGATGGATGGAGACAAAGGATGTAATGTCAACAAAAACAAGAGGTTTGAAGCTTTCCTAGGGATCAAAGAAGGGACTGACTCTTCTAAAAATACTTAAAATAATATAGCTTGCCCTACCATATTTCTTGGAGTAACCAAGTTTGGCAGTGGTGGCCTGAAGTTACTTTTAAATCAATTGTGTAATGAAATAAAGTTGAACCCATTCTAGGTCAGCAGCCTGGGATTAAAAAAAAAAACTGCATGGAAAATGAAACTAAAAAGAAGAATGGAATGAGAGGGTGGTTTATAAAATGTTTCAGTCAGATCTATTCATCATTTAGAATGTTGGAAGTCAGGGCCATGAGGTCTAGGGTCCTATTTAGTGAAGAGGCTCTGCACATTCTTCTCCCTACTCAACAGCAGTTATGTCAATTTCGGACTTCTTTGGATTTCTCCATTCTTCTAAGAAGCCAGGTACAACTGCCCCTTTTCTTCTCCCCCCACCCCTTCCCAGTATCATTTTATGTGTTGTCTTTCCTCACTAGTGTGTAAGCTCCTTGAAGGCAGTGATTGTCTTTTTTTCTCTCTTATATTTGTAACCCCAGGGCTTACCACTTGCCTGGCATATTTTAATAAATGTTTATTGACTAATTGACTGACCTACAACATCTTGAGTCTGGGCCCCCTTTTCATTGACTACAATTTTCTTGCGTTCTACCTCTTCTACTAAATTATACTTTGGGAACTCCTCCTCACATTGTGAATTCCAGTTCCTCCCTACAATTTCTTCAACTTTTCTTTGACTTTACTTGATATTCTACTCAGTCTTGACTTCTGGGGTCAGCCATTTTCAAACTTCTCTGTCTAGTACCTTAGAATCCTTCATACTCCTTCTGTAAACTTGATACCATACCCTATCTTTCAACACCGAACTCTGGGTCACAACCATTATCAGATTTCTGGATTCCTAGTCTGTTAATCACTGGTAAAGAAAAATCAGAAAATCATGCTGATTAGGTCCATTCTAAATGTCCAAGTTCTAACTTAGGTCCTTCTGCTGGTCCCAGGCAATCATTTTATAACCTCTAACAGACTGAAATTTCTTCACAGTTGCTGAAACAAATTGTCACTTTGTCCTGACTCTTAATGGCCCTCCCCAATATTCTCATTCTCTCTGTCTGTCTGTCTCTCTCGCCCCTCTCCCTCTCTCTCCCCCTCCTTTTCAACATATGACCTTGGCTCTTAATTTGGTGAGAATTGCAGCAGCAGTTCATATTTGGAAAGAGTATAGTATTTGGAATCAGGGGCCATGAATTTAAATTTCTGCTCTGTCACTACCTAAATGACCTTGGACAAGTCACTGAAACTCTCTGAGTCTCAGTTTCCTCATCTGTAAATGATGGGGCTGATAAATAAGGTGTCTTAGAATTCTTAATCTATAATTCCATGATCTTCATGCACAGTATTTTTGTGAGCTGGTAAAACAAATATTATCCCACTAGGGCAGCTAGATGGTACAAAGGATAGAGCACCAGGCCTGCAATCTGGAAGATTCATCTTTGTGAATTCAAAAATATCTTTGCCAAGAAAACCCCAAAGGGGATCATGAAGAGTCAGACAGACTAAAAAACTGAACGACAACGTTATCCCTATTTTATAGATGAGGAAACTGAAGCTCCAAAGGAAGTTCAAGTGACTCCCCCAAGTTCACTGAGCTTGGAAGTAGCTGAGTCAGAATCAGAACCTTGGTTCTCAGACTTGAAAATGCTGAAAGTCAGCATTCTTGGTACCAGCTGGCTAAGATGACTGAAGCCATCCTGTTCAAGCTTCTTCAATGTATAACAAAATGGTAAGAGAACTGAGTTTGGAGTTACATGACCTGACTTCAAATTCTAGCTTTGAGACCGGCTACTTGTGAAACCTTGGACAAATCATTTAACTTCTCTGGGTCTCAATTTCCTTCCTCATTTATAAAAAGAAAAGGGTAAATTAGAACACCTCTAAGTTGCTGTCTAGCTTTAAAGCAAATGATCCTCTCTTTTCTACACCCCCATGTATCTGTAGTCATCCCCATTCCCTTCTGCACCATTGTAACAGCAAGCACCCTAGTATACCCAGGATGGCTGCTAGCACAGGTTCTTTGATCTGCTTTTCTAAAGGAAAGCAACTTTAAAGGTGTCAACAATCTTACTTTAATTACATATATATATATATATATATATTTCACTTAGTTCATATATATCTATATCTATACATATCAATCATTCACTTAGTTCAGGGTAAAAAGTCAGAACTCCGAACAGAGAAAATACAAACGGAAAGTACAAGCAGAAGAAATAAAGATAAAATAACACAAATCAATCGACAGGGCTTTTAGCTGTTTGACCAAAGCCATACATATAGTTACCAGACAGAAGCAGCGCCAACATCTGGGTTTTCAAAGCTGGGGGGAGGGGCTCCTTAAGGGCTGCCTAGAGTCTTGTCTGGCCAGATCACATGCATACTCTTCTAATGAGTGATCGCCAAAGCAAAACTTCACCTCAGAGTATATATACCCTTCTTCAGAGGCACAGGGCATTACAATCCTCCCGACCCACCGATTAATTACAAAGCAACAAAAGGTGTGGACCTTCCTGAAAAACAAATCTTCCCAAATCAAGCCTCTCTTGATGGGCTCCACATGAGGTTTATTGATGGGCTGGGAAGGTCTTCAATTCCCATTAACATTACAACCATTTCTAAATGTCTCTGTGTTCTTACTCATATTCTCTCATTGTTATTGTTGTTATTATAGTCATTACTTAGAAGAGGGATTTTCATCTTCTACTCCATGGATAACTCGCTTGTATTTGAACTCTTGATTCTATCACCACTTCTTCTGAAACCTTTCCCCATTCATTTACCTGCTCTCTCAACCAGTGGCTTCGTTACCCACTACAAAAAATTTTCTGATTTTTTCCTCATCAAAAAAAGGCTTTCCTAAAACTTGCTATTCCTATAGGCACAAGAAAATAAACTCTCTACCTTTTCTGCCTCACCTAAAATCTCAGCATTAGAAATATTCAAAATATAGGAAGAACTTGATATTGAAGACATCTTAGAGAATTTTAGGGATTAACGAGACTTTAGAGTTTATCTAGTACAATGTCTTTATGAGAAGATTTGGGTCCATAAAGTTTAAGTGTTTTGTTCAAGATCATACAGAATGCCTCCTCTGGGCATTTGTGAATCTGTCTGATCAGGAATTAGATAAAATACAGTTTCATGTCATCAAGAGCACATGATCAGCTTCCTGTATTTAAAATTAAGATAGAAAGCAATGTTTCTACCTTTTCAGTGGTGAATTTTCTCCCTCTTGTTTCACAAATAAGACAATTCTACTCCTCTGTGTAAAGAGATGCTTTGCCCAAAATCTCTATGTATGTATGATCCCCAAAACCAGTTGGTCTAATGGTCACCTTCCAGGATGTTAGCCAAATGACTCTTAGATGCCATAGCTATTGCCAAAGGCCAAACCACTAACCAAAAGGCAATCCAGACCAGTAAATACTATTGCCAGGGTTGCAGTTAAAAAAGAAAAAGGAAAAAAAATTACTCTGACATGCTGTACAGGAATGATTACTTGAAAATGATGCTCTCTGCCAAAACATACTTGTGTTAAGCATTTATTGAAGTTCATAATTTCTCCTAAGGGATAACAGAATCTTTCAGTCAGTGACATCCCTAGGAAATAAACTACATTCAAAAAACATGTATCTTTAAATTGAAGTATTACTCATTTTTTTTCTTAAATTTTAGTATCATTTATAATTCTGAATTGGACAATTCAAGAGTGAGGGCTTTTTCCTCATCAATTCCTACCCCATATTGTCACTAACTGCTATTTGTCTCTATTCCCAAATCCCATAGGCTTAAGCTTTGCATTGAAGATAGATATCCCATAATAGTCTCTCAAATTAAAGACATATGAACTTAAGTTTAATTTATATAAAATTCCATTATTAGTATTTGAACAGGAAATCTGATTTCAATGACCATTGAGCTTGGGAAACCAGAGAATAAAATATTTCTTCATATTCTCTCTCTCTCATTTCCCCACAGTAATGTACAATTTCCTTACAGAGCTTGCCTAATCACATTAGAATTACTCCCAGGACCCTGCTGGCTTTGAACAATTAACCCTGAGTTTTACAGTTGATTTTAATCCCCCCCCCCATATTTCTTTCCACTACAAAATTTTCTTATGCTTGCCATGTAAAAGAACAGGTGTAAGTTTTACTCATAACTCATGCATACCTGTTTACAGTTTTGAATTTGTCTGCTGTCTAAAACCATTAGTTAAACACATTTCATTAAGAATAAAATTCTAAGGGTCTATTATTGCAACATGGAGAAGTGGTTTATAAGAAAATTAAGGAGCCCTCAAAGAGTTTTAAGTGTAGGGGAGACAATATTTTATCATCCACCCCCAGTCCCCGTATGGGTGACTTTCTATAAAGCTGTCCTATTCACAAACTCTAGGAGCTTCATAATTCTAGTCTAGGACACATCCAAAAATGGGGAAATACACTGTTTCAGTGCATAAACACATAAATATTTATTTAAGCTCTGTATTGGAAGAAACACAAAAAATACCTCATAAATGCTCTCTTATGAAGAATATTTTGACACAAGAAAAGGGTTATAGGCATCAGTATAATGACAATAATAAATCACATGTTGCATAATACTGAGCAGTTTTCAAAGCAGTTAGACATACATCAACATAGTTTCCTTTACCACATCTAAAGCGGTTTTTCCTTTCTTTCAGCCTTGTATAGAATCAATCTAGCTCAGTGTAAAGAACACTGGACTTAGGAGGCAGCAGACCTAGGTCCTAGTCTTGACTCTATCACTAACTTGCACTGAGAGCTTAAGCAAGTTATTTCTTCTCCCTAAAACTCATTGTCCTTAATTGTAAAATGAGACAATTGGACTAGATGATTTCTGAGAGTTCTCTGAGCAGCAAAATATACTATTTTAATTGTTCTTGTATCTCTAACAATCTATTTGAAATTGTAGATCTACTTCATATATGTAGAAGTATAAATGTATGTATGCATGTGTGTATATGTATACATGCATATATACATCTATCTCTATATATGTATATTTAATTTTTCCAACTCTTCTATCTCCTCTGGATTGTAAATTCCATGAAATCAGGAATTTTATACATCACTTAAATGTCTATGATGCTTTAAGGCACTGTGCTGGGCAAAACCACAAATACTGAAGGAGATAGAGAAATCATGATTTTGTGGAGTTTATTTCTGCTTTGAAACATAGCACTAATATTTACTGGAAAAGATATCACCTAACGTAGATTGATTGATCCAGCAGCAGAGATGCCAATTTCTTCATTCAGTGGGAATGACTGATCCATCAGGATGCCATACTTGGAAGTGAACTGGCTAGTGGAAAGGATGTTTGTAACTATCAATTGAAGTTGGTGCCCATTTTCTTCAGGGACTGAGGTATAGAGAGGAGAATGTGCCCTGGTTCTAGTGATGTTTTTATTCTTTGGTTTTATATCTTTTCAGTAAATATCCATTTTTAAAAACTAGTTAATGTTAATTGCCTATCAAGGAGATATCACTGATTAGAGGATAATAGAGAGATACAAACTGGCACTGGTTGTGAACCAGCACCAAGTAGTTTCTAGACCATGGAAGTGTGGAAATAATTATGGGCCAGGCGAGATCATCAATGAAATCCATTTACTGATACCATGAGTGAGGTTTTTATAGAGTAAAGGGACAAAGAAGGTAACTGTAGTTCACTAAGCTTTCTAATACTGCTTTGTTCAGTTTCAAGATGCCAGACAGTGATGTCAGGTAGGCCTTGACAGTAATCATGTCCTTGATGTTTCCATACAACATGAATAGTCTCTAAAATGTATTAATGATCTTAAAAGGCAGCTAACATCTTCTGGCTAGAACCCTAGAATAGGGCAGAGCCCTGGATCTCAGATATCAGACAAGCTCTGATTTATAGCCACATCACTGGGAAAACCAGGAGCAGACAGTACAGACTGGTTGCATCACTGGAAAACCCCGAGCTAACTTATCTAGGACCAGCCTGATTCCTGGATCAAATGCTCCCTTCAACTGGCAAATGATACTGGGGCAGTAGCCATTGGTGACTGATACTGGTGGGAAGCCAGAATGGGGGCTTAAGCCAATAGCAGAATAAGAACTCCACTGGCTCTCAGGTTACCCCTAGAACCTTGAGGGGGAGACATGGTTTGCTTGGCTCTAAGGACCTGATCTTCCAAATGAATCAGGATTAGGAAAGTAATCACAGCAGGTATTTATATGGGCTGCACTAAGATCATCAGATATGTGTATTTAGAGCTCAGAGGAGGTATTGTGATACAATGGAATGAGCACTGAACTTGGCACCTCTGTTACTGATTGCCTGAATATTCTTGGGCAAGACATTTGACTTCTCTGGGCATGAATTTCCTCATCTAAAAACTAAGGTTGTTATATTCAATGACCCCTAAGATTGCTTCCAGCTCTAAATCTATGATTCTATGATCCTCTGACCTTAGAAGTTAGGTAGTTCAGCCCTCTTTTGTTTTTACAGCTAAGCAAACCAGCTCAGATAGGTTACCTAACTTGCTCGAGATCACACTAGTAGTAAATTGGGAAGCTCATATTCAAACTGAGGTCCTCTGACTCCAATTCCAGGGATCTTGGTACTACCCTACAGATAACAATGCTGGGGTTATAGGAGGGTCTCACTGAAGTCACCTGGCTCATATTTAGAAGAGTCAAAACTTGAACCCAAATCTTCTAAGACCTGTGCTCTTTCCATTTATTAGACAAGGCAGATAAGGGTTGTATCACAACAGCAATGAGTCTTTAAAACAGACATCAGAGAAACAAAGAGCTATGGGAATGATCAACAGTCAGAGTGAAGCCAAAAGGACACATTTTTCAGGTAGGTTTCTAAAATAGATTTCTAAAGCAAGAATTAGCTGAATTCATCCACATAGCTTTTAAATGAGAGCAACTCCTTCAACTGACTGAATATTCAGCATAATTTTATAAATTGTGTTAAAAATAATTATGGATAATGGTCTCACTTCTTATAAGAGAGTCTTGCATAGCCTTAAAAAATAAAGAGATGAATTCTCAGCTTTGCTACATTCCGTCTGTCTCCAGTTTGAGACGATAGCCTCCAAAATTGCAGGAATGCTCTTAAAAATATAACAAAGATCTTCATATATTATTTCACAGCAAGAAGCATTTTAACGTGTCAGTTCAGCCATCTCATATGGTTTCTTATCTGCAGGAAAACTGAGAATCTAATATATTATAAGCATAACATTGTCATATTAAATTAACTTAATGGTGAAAGAAAACATTCTCTGTTCAAGTGATCCTCAGCTAAGGACAAATCTAAAAACTGAATTTTGTGTTTTGATCAGATCAATGGTCCAGTTTGATTTGTCTTTATTTTTACTGATGCAGTTTTGTTTTCATATCATATTCATTTCCAAATATGTCCCTCTTTACCTCTCTTACCCAGCAAGCCATCCTTCAATTAAGAAAAAGACTAAAAAAGAAAGAGAAAAAAATAACTCAGCAGACCAATCAACATGTCAATAATCTGTCATCCATAATGTCAGGGGTTGAATTTTTTTTTTATCAATTCTTCTTTAGGGTCAAGATCAGTGATTTATAAATACACAGCATTCTGCTTTATAATTCTTTCCCTTACTGGTACTTTAAAACAAGTTTTGGTATACATTATAATGGTGACAGATATATACTGTCTAACAGATCCAAATTTCACAGTGGGCAAGAAATAAAGTACTATATTGTCCAAAACCACAGTGAATAAAGTTCCTAGGATAAACAGGAAAATGCCAAGATTTTTGAGTAGTACCACTAGACAAAAAACCTTAATATATAATTCCTGTTTTTCATTTAGTGAAGTCCATATTTCCTAACAATATCTTTGAGAAAAAAAGAAGACCTCCAAAACTGTAGCTTACCTACTATCCTCCTGAAACATCACATCAAAATCACAGAATTTATATCAAAATCACTCACAATGCCTAAAACCTTCTAATACTTGATGTGGTCTTTTGAGAATACTGGCAGTGAATTTAATGCTTCTGACTTTTTCCTCAGTTTGTACAACATGTAAACATGACTGGAAAATGGACCATATCTTCCACATTTGAGCCGGAAACTGACATCTCTAACACCCATGTGTAAGGAGATCTACTGGTATTTGGGACAGCACCTCAACATTGCACATTGGCATATATCCATAGTGCAACTATACTCTCACCATTTCCTACTATTTGGTCACTCATAACCTTTGGTGACTGATACCTTAATCTATGTCACTGGTATCTCACAGGCCACTACTGAAATGCAAATACAAAATTACCCCAGGAGGGGATGACTTTCCTTCTAACTGGCTGCTTATTGCCAACCTTAACTTCCTCTCGATGGACTTTTCTATCTATTGGGGTCAGAGTTGTGTCTTCCCTGTGCCTGGGGACCCAGACGACACCTCTACTAATCAAACTAGCTATTGTTATCTACCATTACATCTCCTGGACTTCCCGCTTCTTATCTAGCCATAGAGGCTCTTTATTAGCTCTGAGACAAAAGTCATATAAATATCTTTCCTGGAATTGGAATGAGATTTTTACAGTGGTGTATTTTTCTTTAATCTTCCATCCCTGAAGTATTTAATTCCCATTATTTTATTTTGGGCAGTTAGGTAGTACAGTGGGTAGGGCACTAGATTTGGAGTCAGGAAGACCTGAGTTCAAATTCAGTTTCAGACGTTTACTAGCTGGGCGATCTTGGGAAGCATACTTAACTTCTGTTTGCCTCAGTTTCCTCATTTATAAAACGGGGATAATAACCTACCTCTCTAGTTGTTGTGAGGATTGAATAAGATAAAATTCTTGAGAGGCCTTACAAACTTTAAAAGAATATATAAATGCTAGCTATTATTGTCAATGGGTGGAGGGGGAGAAAGGAAGAGAATAAACATTTATATAGTATGTATGCCAGGCACTGTGGTGAGCCCTTTATAAATATTATCTCATTTGGTTCTCATAACTGTTATTATCTGTTATTATCTTCATTTTACAGTTAAGAAAGACTGGTGGCCATCTGCTCTTGGGGCTCACCATTTTGATCTGACACCATATGGAGTCAGATTTTGTATAGATTCCTGATCAACTTTAGCCCTGCACAACTCTGAATTCCCAAGCTAAAGTGATTTACTAGTCTCAATCTCCCAAATATTAGGGATTACATGCCTGATTCACCCCTATTTTCTCATCATATTATCACAAAGTTTCACCAAGAACCCACTGGCCATCAAGTTGTTAATACCCTGATACCAAACTCTGGCATCTGAGAACCTAAAAAAGCTATCATCAATAGCTCCACTTTCTTGGAATTATTCCTATCGACATGGATAATTTTCTGTAGGCATGAACTGGATTGAAATTTCTTCATTATGACAACTCTCCACTGATAAAAGAAACAGTTTCTTTACCTGTCAGGGTAAAGTCTGTACCCTGATCAATATCTCTTGTTGTACTTGCACTGCCCCCCCCCACTTCTCCACTCTAGCCAACTCTGGTTCCAAAAGCTCCAAATATTTATTCTCTTAATGAGGTCATCTCTATATAACATGTCTCTTTCTTTGTTTCTGGTTTTTAAAAGGCGAATTCTCCTGCTTGAATGCTTCAATGTGTTGGAGCTATGGCTATTTTCTACGATAAATATCCATTCCAAACTCCCAGGAATGTAGTGATCAAAACTCAATACCCAAACTAGAAACAAACAAACAAAACCAGATCTTGCTAAGCCAGGAGAAATGTCTTCTACTATGAAGAAACAGCAATTTGAGTAAGTCATTCAACTTATTCCATAGCCATGAGAACTGGAAAAAAAGGAGCAGTATGGGGCACCAAAAAGCAAAAGAACTCAAACTGCAGCCCAAAACAACATCTTGCAAAACTGAAATTATCAGTGAAAAAAAAAAAACACCTGATCAATTAATTATATTTGTCTGAGGCAGCTCTAACTCCAGCACTCTTTTCATTCAGGTTCAATGTCTGAATGAAGTGAGGCACTTGCAAGTAACCAAACAGTTGAAAACAGGAGTCTTATTTTGCCCTAAAACAGCAAGGATATGCAAAAGAATACAGAACCATCTAGCTTTTGTGGATGGCCTTCCTTATCTCTGCATGGAAACACCTGGTCATCAGGACAGGATATGGTGAAGGACATAGTAACTTCTTTGGTCTTAAGAAATCCACCAACTCTGAGAGGCCCCATTTTTCCATGATTAGAACTTTTTATACCTTTAGGTATATGAAAGAATCAGGGGAAAATCAGGTCCTAGGGACAATTTTGTCTCTTTTTGGGGAAAGTCCCCCTAGGTAAGGAGGTGGAGTCTGGGCCTCTTCATGCTGTGAGTGGTGGTGAATGAAACTGCATCAAGGAAATGCTGGTAAATATTAGTTCTATCATAATATTAAAAAGCAAAAGTTCAATATACATAATTATATTAGTAGAGTTAGGGGAGGGGAGATCTTTGACAAAGTTCAATGTTCTAAAAACAATGGAAGGCATAAGTGTAGAAAGATCATTTCTCAAGAAGACAAGATCAAAATTTAGCATTTTTGAACTAGTGTGACAATACAAATGTTAGATTTTCTTTTTTTTTTTTTTTAAAGCAATTGGGGTTAAGTAACTTGCCCAAGGTTACACGGCCAGTTATTTTGTGTGGGTGTTAATTATCTGAGGCCGGAACTGATCCCGGGTCCTCCTGACTGCAGGGCCAGCACTCTTACTCACTGTGCCACCTAGCCGCCCCTATGTTTTCTAACAAATACAAGAATAAAGGAAGGATATGGCCTCTGTTCATTATAAATTCACACAGTTCTAGAAATACAAGCAGTAGCAAAAAGAAAAAGAGACTAAAGTCATTAAAACTGTCAAGAATATAAAGTTATGCCTACATGATGATGAAAAGATGGTTTACTTAGAAAACACCAATCAATAAAGGATTTGAGATAATTAATGGCTCCAGTAAATTAGTAAATACATCTACAAATTGTCAGCGTTTATACACAACAATCAGAAAGTAGAAGTAAATAATAGAAAGAGAAATCTCATTCAAAACAACTATAAAATGCAAAACATGTCTAAGAGACAGTACATCCAGATACACACAAGACAAATAAATACAGTTACAAAATAACTTTGAAAAAAATAGTTAAATAATTGCAGGAAAATTCAATGTGTATGGTTTGGTTGGGCCAATACTACAACGATGAGGATACTGCCCAAATTAGCTTATGGCAGCTCTCTGAGAGTACAGGCAATGAGTATAAACAAGTTGCAGAGAAGGCAATGATGTTGCTTGTCCATTTTCAAAGAGGACCAATGACATCAAGGGTTGACGTCTTGACTCATGCATGAATTGGATTTAAGTGAGTCAGAGTTGTACAAAGTCGTCAGCCACATTGTTTCTTCCAAAGTCCAGTGGCAAGATAAAAGTCAAGAAGCTGGCAATAACTCAGGTTACAGTGGATGATCGTGGCATCTTAGATGTCTGACCAAGCTCTAAGTGCTCCATAGTGCTCGCTTCACCTGCTTTCATGTCTGTTGGAACAAATTGTTGTCATCTGCCCAAGTCTTCCCGCACTTGGTATAGACGTTCCTCTAATTCACTGATGGGTTTGAGGCCTGGGAGTTAGCCTCAACCTGGTTTAAGCCTTTCGGCGAAGACAGTTTACCAGGGAGTGGCCACTGTGTGTGCTACAATTTCTTGGAGTCACAGGTGAGAGCTGAATGCCAAGTGGACATCAAAGGTGGAGAAGCAGCCCTGAAAAAGGCCCAGAAAGCCCTCACACACCAGAGGTGCTCATACTCCTTGAACACATTTAAATTTGGGGTGTTTTCTTTTTTTTGGTTGATTTTTTTTAAACCAGACCTGTGATTTGATAGGAGGAGAGTACTCCTTGCAAGAACTTCTGATTCTGCTTCTTTACAAGGAATGTAAGGAATAACTTGTATAAGTCAATGAAAGTTAACCAAAAAGAAAGAAAGAAAACACCTAAGTTTTAAATATAAAAATAAAGTATATTCCAAGTGCCATCTTTTACGTGGAAATTTTCTTCACTTAAGATAAAGTCTAATTAGATTAATGTAAAGTCTTATAAGTGGGTATTTTAAAAAGTCAGCAAATGGAAAAGAACAAATAGGAAGAGCCTCAGTAAAAGCAAGACTTGGACTTTGACTGAATTTCATACTCAATATGAATCAACATTGTAATACAGTAACCGATTTCAAGCTGGAAGGCTTACAGGCCACCTACTCCAAGATTAAAGTGAGGCCCTAAGACGCTGAGCTGCCCAAATTCACAGAGGCAAAAAGTAGCAAAGCTGGGATTTGAAACCAGGTCCTCTGATCCCAACATTTTTGTACTTTACCGCAGCACCAGAGTAGCTTCTCTACATTTGGAATATTATGTTTTGTTCTGGAAGTCACATTCGAGATAGGGCAGTGACAAACTTGATTGCATCCAGAGAGGGGTGACTGGGATAGTGAAACGCAAACCATGTCAGATGTAGAGAGGCTAAAGCAATTCTAATTGAGAAGAAAAAACCAAGGAGATGACACGGTAACTTTCTTCAAATATCTGAAGAGCTAACATGTAGAAAATGTAGGAGAACTGTTTTGTTTGTCTCTCAAAGGCAGATCTTACATATGTATATACTTAACAAATGTGTTTTGAACTAAACTGAATTGGTGAAAATTGCAGAGAAATAATTGAAAGTTGTAGCTCAAGAAAATTTTCCTAAGAATTAGCTGCTCAAAAGTAGAATGAGGTTCCTTTGGGAGAGAGTGAGTTCTTCATTACTGGAAGCCCTAAAGTGGAAGACAAATGACCGCTGGTCAGTGTTACAAGCAGGATTAGATAGCCTCAGCAGTCACCTATGTCTGGGGTTCTATGATTCAATGTCTAATAATGATTCTTAACTAATTTCTCTGGCCAGACTCTAAAGTAAAAGTTGATGGGTTACTACTTTTTTTGCTCAGAGTCTAAAGTAAGAGAATTTGCTTAGGGTTAGTGTTCCAATTTGAATACACACACATTAATCTAAGATGAAAAAATTCTAAAGTTAAACAATAAAAAGGATCCATTTTTTTCATACAGGATTCAGGTATTCTATGAAAGCATGATTCAATTCTGAAAGTGACAATATTTGATTCCATACATGTTTGCTTGTGTTCAGGTCATGATTTTATAGGAAATCTGGTCACTTGGCTTTCTGGGGGCTGGTCCACCAAAGTGTCCTGAAGTATGTGACTGAGCCATTCACCCAATTCCAGCAAAACATGCTACAAATTGAATGAATATTATCTAAATTATAGGATTCTTCTACTTTTTATGTTAAAATACAGGGGCATATGGGTGTTCAGGAGGACTAGAGCCTCTGGTTCAAGGGCTTGCTGAGCTCTTTTCGGCGCTGCTCAAACACCTTTGGTGCTTACCATTGCCCAATCCTAATCTGTGGCTTCAGGAGGCTCTACCACGTGCAGGGGCCACACCCTCGTAAACCACCTCTAGAGATGGGCAAAATCAGGTTGAGGGTAATTTATAGGTCTCTATGGAATGGGTGGATGAAAACAGTTTGTTCCAAGGGCAATGAAAGTGGTTGAAGCAGGCACTATGAGGGCTTAGAGCTTGGTCAGGCATTGCAAACACCAAGGTCATCCTCCATAACCCGATCCACTGCCAGGCTTCTTGACTTTTGTCTTGCTGCTGGACTTTGATTAACTCTGGAAGAGAGAGGGAGGCTGACAGCTTTGTGTGCTTCTGCCTCGCTTAAAATCAGTTCATGCACAAGTCAAGATAGCGCCCCTTGGTGACACTGGGCGGTTTTGAAAAATGAGAGATGAACAACATTAAAATAGATCCACAACAATTACATCATAGGGATGTCAAACTCAGTAAAACTGATCAATATTTGGAATGGTCACTGGAAGAGCTAAAATTTCTACTTATCAAATGGTTGCTTGGTTAGAGGAAAGGCATTTCTTAAAGTTCAGAATGCTAACCTCAGGCAAACTTTGCAAATGCTATAATTAAGTCTTAATTAGACCACAAGCAATTTGTTTGATAAAAATTAAAAGCAATTTCCAAATGGTTAGATAAGTGCACTATATTTTATGTTAAATGATTAAAATAAATTTCAGGATAGTCATAAAATAGTGACTCCCTAAGGGTAATGTTCACCTGTCCACAACCACAGAACTAGGCCACAGAGTCCTTTCCAGTTTCCTGAAAAATACAAAAAACATGTATTGGTCTACCCAAAAAACTGAACATTCTCTAAGGCAATAACAAAATTTTAAAAAGGGACATTTAGATAAGTTATGATGCCATGCATCAGTCCAAAATTACTTTAAATGAATGTTTTCTTTTTCATTAGTGTGTCCCAATAATGCTTTAGAATAAGGCTTTGTATGAGACAGGAAAATAGAGAAAATGCTTCCCAGTCTTTATCCAAATGTATTTTCAATGTAGTTCACTATGTCTGGAAGGGATGTATTCCTCTTTCTCCCACCTCCATTTAGTGATGAGAGAGTGAAGGGGAGGGAGGGATAGAGAGAGGGAAGGAAAGAGAAAGAGTCAGGAAGAGCTAGGATCAAAGGGCTTCTGACACTTATTAACTAGGAGACCCCAGCAGATCATCTAATTTTTTAGTGCCCCAGGTAATACTTGAAGACTATATAAATTACAGAGCAGGTGTTGATCCACAATACTAAAGGAAGTTCCTCACCAGGAGCTCCCTATGCTTATGAAATCACAAGTCTGGTTTAAAAAAAGAAACAAAGTAAACCTGTACACACAACCCCACCACGTATGGCCCTTTCCCCTTCCTCCCAAAGTGTATCTCGAGTTCTAATTCTTAACTTCTAGAGGCCTTTCCTGGTCTCCCCTCCTCCCCCTTTTGGCACTACTCTCTCTTAAAATTACTTATTTGTTGTTCAATCCTTTTTGAGTCATCTCTGACTCTGTGACCCCATTTGGGATTTTCTTGGCAAAGGTATTGGAGTGGTTTGGTTCTCCAGCTCATTTTACAGATGAAGAAACTGAGGCCAACAGGGTGAAGTGACTTGCCCAGGGTCACACAGCTAGTAAATGTCTGAGGCTAGATTTGAACTCAGGAAGATGAGTCTTCTTGACTCCAGGCCTGGCACTTTATCCACGGTGTCATCTAGCAGTGCCCAAATTACTTATTACTTTGAATCTATTTTGCACTTACTTGTGTAGATGTTGTAACCTCACAATACAATGTAGATCTTCAAGAATAGCGTTTTGTTTTTATCTCTGTCTTCTTAAGGCCTAACATAATACTTTGCATATTTTATTTGGCATAAGGAATTACCAAGGAGGAAACTCCCTTTACAAATGCCGATGAGCTCTTGTTCTGTAACTTAGATTCTCAGAGTTGTGCCCCTGCTTTAGTGTGCCACATTGTTTCTTGGTCTTGCACACAGTAGGCATTTAAGTGTGTACTTAATTGTCCTTGGAAAAATAGCAGGAAGGGAAGGGAATGTAGAGTCTCTGTTATAGTTTGATCCTGCTCTTGGAGGCAGTATGATAAACTGGGAAGAACTTGGCCTCTGGAGTTTGCATCCTGCCTCTGACATCTACGTCCTGTGTAACCTTAAGCAGCTCACAACCTCACTGGACTTTCAGTTTTCTGATCTGTAAAATGAGGCTGCTCAGGCAGCCTGTGATGTCTTCCAGCTCAAGATTTCTGATCTGGTACTCTTCTGCAAGAGGTTATGATAATTTCTCAAATGAATTCTGATACACAAATCCTGGATATTAGACAATATGAAATTGTTTGTGTTGAATTCAGCATTTAAACGCCTCTCTGTGCTAATGCTTTCATTTAGACCACTTGACTAGCTAAAAAAAAAAAGGTTTGTTCATTTTTGGGTTACATTGTGTGACACGGTAACTATGCCATTACCATATATCTCTGACCAATTCAACTAAGCTGGGACAGCTTCAAGTTTGGACCCTGTGATGTACTATTCTATTGGAGTGCCAGTTTTACTAAATTGGAGAGGGTCATTACAATGCTGGTTGTGGGGTGATGAAATTTTTGACCACTGCAATTGTTGCAGATGACATACTATAAGTCAGAAATTGTTATGCAAAGAGTGCTTATGCTTATGATTTCCAAATATCCAGTGGGAACATCGCTGGATTTAGAGTTATAGCACCAGAGAGTTCAAACTCCATAGTTCTTCATGGTACATGTGGAGTGCCATGACTAAGACTCATATATTCACAATTAATTATGTCATTTAGTCACTCTGGGCCTCAATTTCTTTATTTGTATAAGAAAAGGGTTGGTACTAAATGATCTCCAAGGTTTCTCCCATCCTTAAATCCTGTGCTTCAATATACCTAAAAATTTCAAGTACTTTCACTTGAAGATATTATTTTAATTCTCATATCCTACACTATTTTTTTTAAAGGAAAAATTGTCCTTTCACACATAATCATCTTTCCCACATACTTGTACTTCCTCTCTTATGGTTAATTTAATTAAAGGGATTGTCTCAAAATTGGTGTATCTAAAATGAGAACTAATCTGGGTCTTGGTTGGAGGGTACATGTGCCTGATACAAACTTTAATAAATATTTATCAAGCACCTACTATGTGCAAGGCCTGGGTGCTAGCCACTAGGGAAACAAAGATTAAAATGAAAGAGTGTATGTTTTGAAGGAGATACGATTCTACTTTTCTTCCATGTTGCTTGGAAAGAGGAGAAACCTGGGTTTTAATCCCTGTTCCAATACATTTGTTAGACATTATAATCATGGGTACTCCATTTAACCTTGGTCAACCTCAATTTCCTCCTCTGTAAGATAGACAGAATAACATTTCCTACTTATCTCACGGGGTAATTGTATTTAAACTTTAAAGCATGATGTAAATGTGAGGTGTTATTACACACAATTACTTAATCTGTTCCACTTTCCTGAAAGAGCAGGGGGACAACTGGAGTAATATGGAAAGATCAAAAAATGAGTGTGCTTTGATGTATTGTGAAACTATTCATTTGCATATTCATCTATCTGTCTGTCTATATCCTAATTTGCCTTTATTAATTAGGTGAGTCAAGGGAAATAAAGAGGAAGGCACCAATTATACAACTTTACTCTTTTTATGTTGTTGGAAACCCATTAAATTGAATAATCTCTTCATAAATCATGTTAGGCTACCTAGATGAAGCAGTCAATAGAAATGACAGGTCAAATACATACACATATATACATATATACACACAGATAAACACATACGTATATACATGTACATACATACATATGTATATAGGTACATACACATATATGCACTTACACAAATACATACATATATACATATACACACATGCACAAACAGAAAGAAGCAACCAGTAATACTCTAGTGAATTAAAAAAAAAAGGTCCCCAATCTTTTTAGGATATACCTTTTCTTTTCCTGTTCCTGAAGTCTCAACAAGCTCAGGGTAAAAGTGGAGGTAGAAATGAAGTTCTGGAACGCATCAGAGTATTGGTGGCAGCAAGGCCTATAAGAATAGTGGAAGACGCACACTGCCATAAAGCCAGGTCTCCCTTTTTAGATGAGAATCTTGGCAAATGAAAAGAAATGAGGGAAAGGGAGCAGAGTATGGGATTCACAAGCGGCTGGTAGGTCCTGACCAACAGGTTTGGGGTGCCAGATTAAAAAAAACACACAGAAAAATCTAAGTAATAAACTGGATGGAAATGGAACAATATGAATTAATACCAGGCTCTCACTTGAAATTTACAAATGAAACTTATAACCCCAAATTTAATTTGGATAATGCCTACAAAATAATTCCATTTTAATTCTAGAGAGGGAATTTGAAATTTGATTCTGCCAATGGTATACAGGCATGCATGCCTGGCTGTAAGTGAGCCTGCTAGACAAAAGTAAACAAACAAACAAATGGAAAATAAATAAATAGATAAATAAAGTAAAAATTATGAAGTGAGATTATTATTTTCTTTTTTTGGAGGGGGGAGGGCAGGGCAATTGGGGTTAAGTGACTTGCCCAAGGTCACATGGCTAGTAAGTATTAAGTGTCTGAGGCTGGATTTGAACTCAGGTCCTCTTGACTCCAGGGCTGGAGCTCTATTCACTGTGCCACCTAGCTGCCCCGAGATTACTCATTTTTTAAAAAGAATTCTCAAGTTTATAAAAGGCATCAAGATAGTTAGCTATTTATCGTTACATTTTAAAATGTGACACATCTCCTCACTTATACATACTCTATGCATTTACAAAGTCTCGGCTTACAAAATTTTGATTTTCAAAAAACATCTCAGGAACATAATCCACTTAGTGAAACCACCACATGCTTGTACAGATCTTTGCACTAATGCTGAAAACTTAAAAGGCCCTGCCACTGCTAGCCACAGCATTCTTGGCATGACACGGCGGAGACAATGAACCAAAAAAAGCAAGAGCTGCTGTCTGGGCCAGGAACAACCTGGACATGCTGGGCAAAGGCCTGGGCTGAGAAGCTTCTTTGCCCTCCCGGCAAAGTTTCAGAACACGATTTTAGAATTCCAGGACTAACCCGTCTTCTCAGTCTAGAATAATACTACGACAAATTCCACATCATTAATTTCTCTCTTCAGGACATCAAAAAGATAAAACTTCTCCCAAACGATCCCCTTCAAATATTGCTCCACATTTTTGTTTGAACACTATCTTTACTTTATTCCCTCTTCCCCTTCCTTTGCCCTCATGGTGCCCCCAATTTTCCAAACACTCCATCCTATTTTAGCTATATATTCACTGATGAGTATTTTCTTTTCTTTCACCCTAGACTTCTCATTTTCCCAGAAGTATAAACCCTTTGAGTATGTCAAGGTCTAGAGCAGGGGTGAGGAACCTGTGACCTCAAGGTCGCATTTGGCTCTCTAGGTCCTCAAGTGCAGTCCTTTGACTGAATCCAAACTTCACTGAACAAATCCTTTTTATTAAGGGGATTTATTCTGTGAAGGTTGGATCAAGTCAAAGGGCTGCACTTGAGGACCTAGAGGGCCACATATGGCCTCGAGGCTACAGGTTCCCCAGTCCTGGTCTAGTACTATCTGTTCCTAGGAGGTCTGGTTTGTCACAACACCTTGGCCTGGAATACTGGATGGATGCTGCAGACACTATAAACTGAAAAGCATTTTATTTAGCCTTATGGCTTTCCCAGACTATCTATTCCTTACAAAAATCAGAAGTGAATTAACTATACTCTTCCTCTGGCCTGGGCATGTTTAGTAGCAGACCCTAGTGATAGCAGAAATGCTCAGCAAGAAGAATTTTACCTCTAAAGCTAATTTTTATCAATATCTTTTTCTTTACATTGGCTAAATTTCTCTCTGAATCCTTCTTCTCATCTTTCCATAGGGCCATAAAGAAGTTTTTAAAATAAAAATAAAAAGGAAGAAATATTCAGCAAAGTGAATGAATTTATTGAAAAATCTGGCAGTATATACAATATTCCACACTGATGAACTCTTTACTTCAACAAAGGAGAGGTGAGAGAAAGAGGAGATATCTTTTCATACTAATTCTTTGGGGCCAAATCATTTGTAATTTGGCAACATTAATTTCTTTCCTTGTTTTGGAGCAACTGCTCTTTCCATTTCAATAATTATACTCATTGTGTACATTGTTTTCCTGGCTTTGATGAAAGTACTTTACATTGCATCTTCTCTGTAATCATAATATTCACTTCTTGAATTGTTGTTTGGTCATTTTTCAGTTATGTCTGACTCTTTGTGGTCCCATTTGGGGTTTTTTTGGCAAAGATATGAGAGTGGTTTGCCATTTCTTTCTCCAGATCATTTTTACAGATGAGGAAACCAAGGCAAACTGGGTTAAGTGACTTATCTAGGATCACAAAGTAAGTGTCTGAGGTTAGATATGAACTTAGGAAGATGAGTCTTCCTGTTCCAGACCTGGCACTCTATTCAGTATGCCACATAGCTGCCTTATTCACTTCTTACTGCATGGTAATATTTATTTCATTACATTCATTTACCAGACAGTATCTGTCTAGTTATTCCCCAATCAAAGGGCATCTACTTTGTTTACACTTCTTTGCTACCACAAAAAGTGCTGCTATAAATATTTTGATGAGCAGGAAGAGTTTTTGCTTTCAAGGTGCTATATGTCTGAATGTTTGATTTTGATACTCAATAGAAAGAATCCTGACCCCATCTCTCTCTCTGTCATGGTCACAGTCTTATCACTTCAACTCCAGCCTTTAAAAAAAAAAACCTAATTGAAATATCTGTTAAACATTTACTGGCAAGGGTTCCACACTGTTGCAGTAGGGATGCATCATCCTTCATGGCCAAAGGAATGCAAAAGAAAACATCACTGAAAAACTTCACTCAGTGGTGTATATTGACTTCAGAGAAGCAATGGTGGAATGTCTTGGACAAGTCACTTCTTGCCTTTTGGCCTCCCCTTCCTCATGTGTAAAATGATGGGACTGAATGCATCTAAAGTCCCTTCCAACTCTAAATCTAAGTTGCTGTGTTCCATCTTTCAGTAGAGAAGTGATAGGTAAAAGGTGACAAAATTAGATATGAATACATTTTTCAGACGAGTCATATGTTGATTCCCTTTACTTAACTGTGATTTTTTTTTAGAAGGGGGAATTCTACAAGGGAAAAGGATCATAGGGAAGTGACAATGTTATTATTTTTTTAAAAAGTAACACCAAAAGACTCATGATGGAGAGAGATGTTTACATCCAGAGAAAGAACTGAGATTGAACCCAGATTGAAGCAAACTACCTGCCCTTTTTCGTTTTCTTCTTTGGTTTTGTTTCCTCTTTCCCATTCTTCATTCCATCTGTTACAATCCTTTATAACCTCACTAATGCCTAATGTGAAAGTATTTGCAGATACTATACTTGATTGTACGCTGCCATGGTGGGGGGGAAAGGGGAGGGAGAGAAAATTTGAAACTCAAGGAATTGTGGTAATGAATCTTGTAAACTAAAAGTAAACAAATTAATAAAGAAAAAAAAGAAAAGTAACAGCAAAATATACATTTTTGAAGAAAACACAAAATATAAGACTATTTGTTCTAAACTAATTTAACTAGTTGGGAGATATACTAACATACCTAAAAGAGGAGAGAATAGGCCATGATATAACAACCAATTCCTAGATGCTTTGGTGTGGTTAGTATTGTAGGAAAGGGAGATCAAAGAGGGCTGAAAGTCAGGCAATAAAAATAATAGATTTATAGCTCATATTTTGGTTTACAAAGAGATTCACACATATCATCTCCTGTGATCTTCAAAACTCTTGGAAGTAGGCACTATTATTTTTGTAATTCATTTTAGAGATGAGGAAACTAGAGCTCAGAAAGAATAAGTAATCTGCTCAGGATCACATGTCTCAGTAACTGTCAGAGATGGGATTTGATCCCAGGTCTTTCTGAATCCAGGCCCATTATACTATCCACTATGCTATGCTATCCTTTAGGGAGTAGGTAAATGAGACTTGAGTACCTCACCTCTGTCCACTACATCCTGCTAGTATTGACTGCTGTACCTGGGATCTACTCCATGTTATTACCTGTAGCCCAAAACTAAGATTTTGAGTTGCCTGGAAAGCATCTTAGAATTTTACAAAAAAGCTGGTTCAATCTGGGACCACTAATTTCACTCTGACTCCACTTCAGTAGCTGTTGAAACTGGAATATGGTATGCTCCAGCAGGAAGCAGCAGTACTGAGCAACTTTGGTCCTACGGCCATCCAGGAAAAATGTCTGTATTCCCTTTAGACTGGCTATTAACACCAACGATTATGGCAACATGGTCCTGTTGTGATTTTTTTTGACTGGGGAAGGGGAGTGAAGAGGTGAGAGAAAGAAGAAAGGCTGTACAGTGAATAGAAAGCCCTCTGGAATTATGGGCAGAAATCCTGAGCTGGGATTCCAGCCTAGTTGCTACTTAATATTTTATGGCTCTGGACAAGTCACTTCATCCCTACGATGGTTTTCTCACACACTCTTGGGTGATAATTTTAATCCAATTTCACATTGTTGTTTGTTATTCTTCAGTCGTTAGTCATACCCAACTCTTTGTGACCCACTTGGGATTTTCTTGGCAAAGGCACTGGAGTGGTTTGTCATTTCCTTCTCCAGTTAATTTTATTTTTATCTTTTTGGAGGGCAGTTGGGGTTAAGTGACTTGCTCAAGGTCACATGGCTAGTTTTGTGTTGTGCCTGAGGTCAGATTTGAACTCAGGTCCTCCTGACTCCAGCGTCGGTGCTCTATTCACTACGCCACTGAGCCGCCCCTCCAGTTATAGATGAGGAACTGAGGCAAACAGGGTTAAATGACTTGTCCAGGGTCCCACAGCTAGTAAGTGACTGAGACTAGATTTGAATTTAGGAAGATGAATCTCCCTGAGTTCCGGTCTGACATTTTATGCACTGAGTCACTTACTTGCCCAAATTTCACCTACATAAAAATAATTAAAAACTATAAATAAAACATGCCCACTATGTGAAGACGTGTCCTAGTTCTGGACCTGAGTTAAGACACATCTAGTGATCTTAATTCACTAAAATCTCTGTCATCATGACATGCAGATTAGATTCAACCATAGGTTAAACATAGGCTAAATTTATCACATGGACTAGGGTTGGACTCAACAAATTTGCTTTTAAATTAAGAAGCCAACCCTCAAGTTAGGAGCCAAATAAACTTTTAAAAGTTTTGAGGGAAGAACAAAAAAGAAAGAAATGATTCAGTGGGTCATTAGTTTAAAAACTCAGATAAAACCCCAAATTGAGTCACTGAGGTATTAGCTGTTTGCTGGAATTTAATGTGTCAAGCATGGGCTTAACAAGAACTATTTATGTTCCAGTTACTTAATGAGGTCCATAAAAGGAATAGCTTGAACCAGAACTGGAAGTAAGAGATAGGCCTACATTTGGAGAGATAGTTTTCTGTTAGTAAAAATGAAGTACAGTCTACCACCACAACCTTGATGGTCTGACTTGGCTTGGAATATGTGGGTTTCATAGAAAAAGAAGAAAAACCTTAAAGAATATGAATTACATTGATACACAGAATGATAATCACAGAACCTCAGGATCTAAAGGATCCTCCTCAAAAGCCCTCTAAAGTGTATTCTGTTTCTAACCAGTAATACTCTCTATAGCATCTAGACTGCTGTTTGACACACATGAAGGTATTATAAACAAACAGGTGCATACTCTGTACTGCTCCCTGGAAAAATGGCACTTTTTAAAAAATAAAAGTTGAAGTCAGTCACTGCTTTTTCTGGACAATACATACATCAATTGGGAGTGTGAAGATCACTGAGACCTAACAGCCTAGGGCTTGTTTGCTTTGAAATCTGGCATTGGAGTATCAAGATTTTTATTCTGGTAAAATGCAATTCAACTCCATACTGTCCAGGAGAACAGATGCATGACTGAGTCTGTAGGGTTTCATACCACTAGGTGTCCTCATCGATGAAATGTGTTCTTGTATATCCACCTAGCTGCAATAATCTGAAACTTTCAGAAAGTTACCAATTTATAATTTTAGTCTGAAACAGGTTTGATTAATATACATATTTCTTACTTCCATATTGGCAATTCAATTCAGACTTTACTAACCTATATGCTAGGCACAGGAATATATAGATGAAAAGTATTTCCCTACCCAGGTATTTCATCTAGTTGAAGCATTAACTACTATTATACACAAACACAACCCAAAGTAGAATACAGTGATGATAAATAGGAAGTTTAGACAAAATATTATTGAGAAATTTGAGCACAGAGATCCCTTTCAGATAATGCTAAAAGACAACAGCCAAAAAAGTGATGGCATTTCAAGCAAATGCAGAAAGGCAGAAAAAGGCAGGATGTGATCAAAATACTACTAGCACCTCAATTTGCTTAGAATTAGAGAATATGAAAAGGTTTCAAATGAAATAAAGTTGGAAAGACAGACTGGAGGCAGATTGAATTGGGTGTGAAATAGCAAGCTAAAGAAGCGTATCCATCTTTTACTCTTCCCCACCTCCATCAGGCCCAGGAAGTCTGATTTAACTCTTGGTGCCATCATCCCCGCAAACAAGACAAATTACTGGCTCTAGAGCTAACACATTTTGGAGCCATCTGAAAGTTCTATCATGACTCCACGAAGCAAGTACTGTAGAGCTGCTTTTATAATTAGCTCTTGTGGCAACAAGAAATGTGTGCGGTTACTTTTCTTCATATTTAGTTGTGAGAAAAATTCTATTCAGAGGTTAAATGTTTAGAGCTGGGTCAAAGAAAAACGTTTGGGGAAGCCTACTCTAATTTAATCCAGCTGGTTGAACATATGCTCAATTCTCCCCATTTAAGTTTCTGCTAGAGTTTTTGTTTTTTGTTTTTGCACATAATAGCAGCAGGAGGAAAAATATTTCAATTTCAGATTCACTAACTTCATTACTATGAAATCTTGTTTTCAAGTGCACTGGTGGTTAGCACAATCTGTTTAATTGTATATTGTTAATGATTCATCCCATCCAAGTCACTCACCAAGGAACCAGGGCCTATGGGAATCTATTTCACCACTTCTTTGCTTCTTCCAGGAACAGTGACTCTCTGGACACTGAACTCTGGAGGCTAAGCCTCTCTCATACCACTCAGTTCATATTACCACTCTAACTGGGGCCTCAATTATTCTGATTGGTGGAAAGGAATGAAAATTCAACTGATCTATTATACCTAGCAGGCTTAGGATGTCTTGTCACTTCATCTCTTCATGAACTCCCTCTTCCACCTCAGCATATAATTAATTAGAAGGAAGGCATTCTACTACAGTGGAAAGGAATCTATCCATACCTGTCATTAACTTGTGTTAATATATATATGACCAAAGGCAAATCATCTTTACCTTTTAGAGTCTCTCAATTTCCTTATCTGTATAAGATAAAGAGGTTTGACCAGATGTTCTCTGAGGTCCTTTCCAACGCTAACATTCTTGAATGTCCCCTATGCTTTAAAAAAAAAAGCCATCTCTAGACCCTCCAATATCCAATATCTCCTGTCTCTTTCTCAGTAAAATTCATAGAAAAAGCTGTATCGATTTGTCTTCACTGATTTCTGTCTTTTCAACCACGTCTAATTTGGTTCCTAATATCACTCAACTGAAACTGCCCTCTTCAAAGTTACCAGTGATCTTTTAACTGCCAGACCTGACAGCCTTTTCTCAATTATCAAGCTTTTCAGCATCTCTGCAACAAGTGATACTCTTCTATCTGAGTTTCTGAAGCAGTTAGGTAGCATAAGGGATAGAAGGCTGGATGTGGAGTCAACAAGAACTGCCTTAGATATTTACTAGGTAGATGTGTGACCCTTGGCAAGTCACTTAATTTTTTAGCATTTATTTTCTCATCTGGAGGTAACAGCACCAGTCTTACTAAACTGGAGAGGCTTATCACCATGCTCGCTGTAGGACAATGACATTTTTGAACAGGACCCAGGAGAGAACCCTGAGGAACACTTATAGTTAGAGGCCTGGCATATGGTAAGTAGGTGCTTAATAAACACTTCCTGAGGGGCGGCTAGGTGTTGCAGTGAATAAAGCACTGGCCCTGGAGTCAGGAGAACCTGGGTTTGGATCCGGCCTCAAATACTTAGCACAAAAACTAGCCGTGTAACCTTGGGCAAGTCACTTAATCCCAATTGCCCTCCAAAAGGCAAATAAATAAATAAACACTTCTTGATTAGTTGATATTAGCTGAGTTAGGACCAGGATAGACAAAACAGTTTCCTAAATGTTCAGAGCATAGTTCATTAATGATTGAAATAAAAGCTCAGAATATTGGCCACCACCACATACAAATCAAAAGAAAACACAGTTTTTAAAAGTAAACCAAACTTAAGTTAGCATCTATTGATGCTGAGGTTTGGCTTACAAAATCTCAAATCTCTTTGAAACATGACTTTTTTGGACAACAGCAACAATAAACATAAAATCACCAATACTACTTTCTAATGCAAATGCCAGAATTTCTACAACATTCACAGATATTGTCTTGTGTAATCCTTATGACTAAGAGGCTAATTGTGTTAAGTATTATTATTCCTGTCTAGAGATGTGAGTAAAAGAAATAATTCCAATACACAGAAATGAAGCATTAGGCCTAATTTTCCAAAACTGTAACATAATAATAGGTTATTATTTTAAGCACCTGTGGATTTTTTTTAAAAAATCAATGTTTTGACTCAAATTCCTTTTTATACAATATTTAACCAAGGTCCCCTTATGGACCTCAATTTCCTAATTCATAAACTAAAGGGGTTAGATGAGATAATGCAATTTCAGTCTGTACTGTCCCTTTCTATTTCTAATGTCTATGATTCTATATTCCTTTTTTTATTTATCAGCTAACACATTCCTCCATTTCTAGAATGAAATTTTAGCATAAATTTAAGGCATTTCTGCCACTAGTTTAATTAATCAGGCTTACCTAAGAAACATTATTACCACTAGAGTCTAATTGAAGAAGGGTTTTTTTTCTGATAATTTTAAGGGTTTAAGGAATAAATAATGAAGTCATTCAATTTTGAAACTGCTTACAATTTACCAGATGTGTTCATATCTTAATTTAAAAAATCTTCTGGGAACAAAGCTTATTCCACTCCTTGCCTTTTTCAGGGTATTTAGTGGCTGTGGTTGAAACAGCCCTGGTTAAGGGCAGAGCTTAACTCCTAGGTTCCTGTATGGCCTTTTTATTTAGGGATGCAAAAATGATATACCCTGAAACTGTATGGTGACTGTTCCAAAGGTTAAGGGCAAGGGTGGGGAACCAGTGACCTCAAGGCCATATGTAGCCCTCTAGGTCCTCAAGTGTGACTTGTTGACCGAATCTAAACTTTCCAGAACATTTTTTTCTTTCATTTCCTTTCATTAATGGCTCCAGGCCCCAGGGAGTCTTCTGAGAATGATGGGAATATCACCATATTTCACCTAAAAAGGTCAGGAACTAATGTGACATCCTACTTTTGGATAGAAATGAAGGAAGCAAGAGGGAAGAATGATGGTCTGGACTGGGGAGGAGGAGACAGGAAGGGAAGCTGTGTAAGGAAACATAAATTGTTAATAGAGCCATCATTGTACCTTAAGTAATAATGCTAAATGGATACATCACCTCAGAAAAATATGATTAGATTAATTTCAGATTTATAAAGCATATGTTGTAGAACACACAAAAAATTCTCAGGGAATAGGCTAAATCAATAAGTCAAGTACACACATATATGTCTAATTATACATGTATCTATTTTATAGATATATTTAAATGTTTCTGGTGCTGGAGAAGACTTTTGAGGGTCCCATAGACAGAAAGAAGGTCAAATCAATAAATACTTAGAAAAATTAATTCAAGCTAATATAATATAATAATGAGAAGACGGGCCTCATTGGGAAAGACCCTGTTGTTGGGAAAGATTGAAGAAAGAAGGAAAAGGGGATGGCAGAGGATGAGATGAATAGACAGTTCATGGAAACAAGAAACATGTTTGGATAGACTTTGAAAGACAGTGGAGGATGGAAGGGCCTGTCATGCTATGGTCTGCAGGGTTACAAAGAGTTGGATATGACTGAACAACAGCAACAACATATGTCTCTATATAGGTGTGTGTGTGTGTGTGTATGTAATCTTTATAGGGAAATACATATATATATATATATATATATATACATACATATATATGCCTGAACTCTGTACCTCATGAAATGGTTATAGGTAGGTGTAAGAACATAAAGATAAGGAAAGAAAGGAATAAGGAAAATAATATAGACTCACCAGGATCCTAAGCTCTAAAATTCTATCCATCAATGTCTTCTCATTTTGTGCACTACTTTTCTGTGTTCTTTGAAACATTTCCTTAGAGGATCTGCCCCAATGTTCTAGAAATCTTTCTCTAGATCTTTAAAAAATTTCCAGCTACTAATAATACAACTTTCAGATTGTCCAAGGGTAATCATTCACTCACCTTACATTGCCAGACCACCTCCTTTTCTAATTATGCAAGCCTTGATGATATTTTTTATTTACATAATTTCTGAAACACAAGATATCATTGATAATATTACTTACTCTATTACTCAAATCCATCTTGTGATTCTATTGTTCTTTGGATTGCCTACAATTCTAATTTTTCTCGGATGATGATGTTTTATGATTAAAGCATACAGCCAAGAGAATACTGATGTAAAAAATAAAAAAAGGACTTTTTGGAGGACCGGAAGAATCTTGGGATCATTGAAAGTACCACATAATTTCCAAAATATAATCCAACCTCATATTCTCCTCCTATTTGATTCAATTATTAGATATACCATAATATGGCAGAATCTTGGCAACAAAATCATATGCATAAGTTATTTTCCTCTCTGGAGACAAGACTATCCTATATGTCTGGAAGGATCAATAAGTTTGGGCATTACTTTAATGGAGTATTTCAAGAAGCCACCAATGCCAAAAACATTTGAGATATTTGATAGAAGCATTTTCCTTTCTTGTAACTTTTTTCTTTTGAATTAACAGAAATCTATTTTCTCTGTCACTTCTACAACTTTGGTGTGTGTGTGTGGGGAGAAAAACAAATCACTGGTAACAAATATGCACGGTCAAGCAAAACATAATTCTTTCACTGGCTGTGACTGGAAAATATCTGTCTCATTCTTTGCCCTGAATTCATCATTGTTCTTTCAGAAGGTGGATAACATGCTTCCTCATTGTTATGTTGGGATAATAGATGGTCATTGCAATGATCAGAATTGTTTGTTTTTAAAATGTTCTGGTTCTGCTCATTTCGCTCTACGTCACTTCATACAACTCTTCTATGTCTTACTGAAATCACCTTTCTCTTCATTCTTGTAAGAAAACACTATTCCATTACACTCCTATATCACAATTTGATCAGCCATTCACCAATAGACAGGCATCTCCTCAGTTTCCAGGTTTTTTTTACCAACAAAAATAAATACTTTTGTACATCTTTTCTTTCTTTCATCTTTGAGATAAAGGGCCAACAATAGCATATCTCAGGCAAAGAGCATGAACTTTTTTTTCTTTTTGGAGGGGGAAGGGCAGGGCAATTGGGGTTAAGTGACTTGCCCAAGTCACTTGCCCAAACACTTACGGCTTGTAAGTGTTAAGTGTCTGAGGCCGGATTTGAACTCAGGTCCCCCTGACCCCAGGGTTGGTGCTCTATTCGCTGCACCTGAGCATGAACTTTTTAGTACCTTTTTTTACACATAATTTTAAACTGCTTTCCAGAATGGTTGGACTCATCCAAGTTTTACCAACAGTGCTTTAATGTGCCTGTTTTCCCACAGTCCCTCCTATATGTCATTTTCATTTGGTAAGGGGCAACTCTGCCACTTTGATAGGTGTGAGGTAAAACCTTAGAATTGCTTCAATGGGAATTTCTCTAAATATTAGCATTTTGGATTTTTTTTTCATGTGGCTATAAATAGCCTGGCATTTTTCCCTTGAGAATTGCCTGTTCATATCCTTTAACCATTTATCAGTTGGAGAATGTCTATTATTCTTATAAATTTGAATCAGTTCTTCCAAATTTTGGAAATGAGACCTTTAACAGAGAAAATTATTGTGAAAACTTTTCTCCCAGTTGTTACCATTTTAATATGAGCTTTATTGGACTTGTTTATTATTGCTGTTGTTTATCATTCAATTGTGTCTGACTCCTCATGACCCCATGGACCATAGCACAACAATGCTGTACTTGGGGTTTTCTTGGCAATGATCCTGGAGAGGTTTACCATTTCCTTCATCAGTGGGTAACACATGTAGAGGTTAAGTGACTTGCCTAGGGTCAGACAGCAATAGTATGAGGCTAGATTTGAACTTAAGTCTTCCTGTCTCCAGGTCTAGTGCTCCATTTAACCACCCAGCTGCTTCATTCAGGTTTGATTTGTTTGTATAAAACTCTTTCTATTTTATGTACAAACATACCTTGTTTTATTGCATTTCGTAGATTAAAAAAAAACATATTGAAGGTTTGTGACAATCCTGCATTAAGCAAATCTACTGATGCCATTTTTTTTCCAACAGCATGTGCTCACATTTTATCTCTGTGTCACATTTTGGTAACTCTTGCAATGTTTCAATCTTTTCCCTTATTTATATCTGTTACAGTGATCTGTGTTCAATAATGTTATTATTGTAATTGTTCTGGAGTGCCGTGAATCATGTTCATGTAAGATGACAATCAATAAATCTGTGTGTTATTACTGCTTCACTGACCTGCTATTTCCCATCACTGTCCCTCTTCTAAGGCCTCCCTATTCTATGAGACATAACAATATTGAAATTAGCCCAATTAATAACCCTACAATAGTCTCTAGGTGTTCAAGTGAAAGGAAGGGTCAATTGATATGGCAAACTTCATTGTCTTATTTTAAGAAATTGCCAGTGAGGCTAGGTGGTGCAGTGAATAGAGCACCAGCCCTGGAGTCAGGAGAACCTGAGTTCAAATCCAGCCTCAAACACTTAACACTTACTAGCTGTGTGACCTTGGGCAAGTCATTTAACCCCAATTGCCCTACCCTCCCCCCTCCAAAAAGCAAAAAAAAAAAAAAAGAAAGAAAGAAGGAAATTGCCACAGCTACCCCAGCCTTTGGCAACTACCACCTTGTTTAGTCAACAGTCATCAACATCGAGGCCAGACTGTTCACCAGCAAAAAGATTATGACTTGCTGAAGGCTCAAATGATGATTAGCATTTTTTGGCAATAAAGTATTTTTAATTAAGGTATGAGCATTGTTTTTAAGACATAATGCTATTGCACACTTATTAGACTACAATATACAGCATAGTATATCCAAAAAGTTCATGGGACTTACTTTATTGTGATAGCTTTATTATGGTGGTCTCAAACTAAACCCACAATATTTCTGAGGTTTGCCTATAATCAAAATTATCCACTTTATCTTCTGTGTTCCTTTCTATCCCTTAACTGGCAATGAATTTTTCCTCTATCAGTAGATCTCATGGGCAGTTTTTTCTAATTTCTCTAATTTGCTTAAGATAAAGAGCAGTTTTTACAAATAGCAACTTCAAGTTCACATCTAAGGGGGTCCAAGGAGATATTTCATTCAAGGGTGAGGAAGGTCATATAATGTAATGTTGTATTTATCCAAACACTAAAGCAAGGATAAAGTCTTTTAAGTTGTTGGTGACTAAAGGTAATTTTGCTTTTTGAAACAATAATTTTATTTTTTCAATTAACAAGCACTTAAAAATGATTTCTTCCTCTTACTATCCTTCAGTCCCACGGAGCAAATTTTTTTTAAATCCCTCAACACATAACTGCAAAGTCTAGCAAAACAAATTCTTGCATTAGTTATGTCTGAAAATGTATGTCTCTTTCTGCATTTTAAGTACATCCTAGTCCAACAGTCTTGCCACAATACCATTTAAGTACATCTCTGTCAGGGGGGAAGTGGCATGTTACGCATTCATTCTTTTTCGGATTCATATCATTGCCTTGATTAGAGTTCTACACTCCTTCAAATTGTTTTCCTCTATACTCTTTTTTTTTTTTTTAAGCAATCAGGGTTAAGTAACCTGCTCAAGGTTACACGGCCAGTTATCTCTGGGTGTGGTGCTGAGTGTCTGAGCCCGGGATTCAATCTCCAGGTCGTCCCAACACTGGAGCCGGTACTCTTACTCGCTGAGCCACCTGGCCGCCCCTAAGCAATTGGGGTTAAGTAACTTGCTCAAGGTTACACGGCCAGGTGTTTCTGGGTGGGTGCTAAGTGTCTGAGCCTGGGATTCAATCTCCAGGTCTTCTCAACACTGGAGCCGGTGCTCTTACTTGCTGAGCTACCTGGCCGCCCCTTTCCTCTATACTCTTGACTCTATTGTATAAATTGTTCTACTAATTCTGCTTATTTCCCTGTGCATTAATTTAGAGACCTTCCTAGTTTCCATAGTCCATTTCATCATTTCTTATTGCACTATATAATATTCTGTTACACTCACATAATCAGTCCTCAAAAGGAGGATTCCCTCTTATTTAGGCTCTCCAGAAAAGTTGTTGTTTAGTCAGTTTCAGTAGTGTTTGACTCTTTGTGACCCCTTCTGGAGTTTTCTTGGCAGAGATGCTAGAGCAGTTTTACATTTCCTTCTCTAGTTAATTTTACTGATGAGGAAATGGAGGCAAACAGGGTTAAGTGAACCAGGGTCATACAGCTAGTAAGTGTCTGGAGGCCAGATTTGACCTCAGGTCTTCCTGACTCTGGACCCAGTGCCCTATCCACTCAGCCATCTGGCTGCCCTCTATCAAGAAGATATATGTTTTAAATGTTTTTATACATATAAATCATTTTCCTCTTTCTTTGATTTCTTCAGGATTGTAGGCCTAATAGTGATATAGTTAGGTCAGTTGGTCAGAAAGTTGGTAACTTTCCGGGTAGAATTCCAAACTGCTTTACAGAATGGATAAATTCACAGATCCGACAACAATACTAATGCACTGAATCAGGGTTGGATAAGAAATAGGATTTAGACTGAACTAATCCGCCATTACCTGCAATTGACCTGATACTGATGCTTCAGTTAGCATAGTGCCTTCCCTATCTATCATATCTTTCCGTCACAGACTGCTATTATGTATACCATTCATTTTCCCAATGAAAAATAGTCTGGCCATTAATTATCCCTTCTTCTAGGTGAAATCTTACATGTCTTTGTGACCTGCCCCATGATACAGGAGGGAATTAATAATACAGATAATAATTACTACAGATAAAATGATCCCCATTTTATAGATGATAAAACTAAGGCTCAGAATGGTTGCTACTTGTCTATGGTAATACAGATAGCAAATACCAGAAGTGAGTTCTGAACCCAGGTCTTCCTAACTCCTAATCTAATACTCTTGCCACAATACCAAAGTGAAGTTTATTAATAAGAACCAACAATTTCAATAATTGGTAGTGCTATGATTTTTATATTGTAAAGAAGTCATCCAGATCACAAAGCTCCTAAAAGTTAAAGGAGGGGGAGCGAAAGTGATTCTCCTCTACTTCTCTAACATCTTTCCATTATTGGGCAATAGCAGAAGTGACTGCCCATGCTACCATGAACTACAGTCAGAAGTGGGATGGGAAAGCAATTCAGTATCATATTCAGTATCATATCATGTCATGGTCAACAGCAGCAGAAAAACAGCAGCACTTATCTTTTAGTCATAGACAGATAAGCAGAGGGAGAGCGTGTAAACTCACTTCTTGACCACAACAACCAAAAGAATTTTTTTTTCTCAACTACAAAAGCATCAAAATGACTTTTATCTTTCAAGGGAAGTAGAAAGGAGAAATGTACTGTATCAGAAAAGAAAGAAAAGTGAAAAGGCAGGGAGGTGACTGAACGAAGAGAGGACAGAAGTAGCAAAAACTGAAAAAAAATGGAATGGGAAAGGAAAAGAAAAAAGATCATTTGTGGTCTATGTAGTAATTATAGGGTGACTCCTCTTTACATCCATAAAGAATTGTCATTTATTCAAGTCTCAAGTCTTGCCTTGAAGTTTTCTTATTACTCTTAAAACTAGTCTAAACAACAATCTTGCTAAAAGTTCTTATTAAGCAGAATTTCATGTTATGTAACTGATCATGAGGCATTAAACCCAAAATACTTTAAGGAAAAAATATGTTCTACATTTTAATATTTCAAGTATTTCTTATGCAATTTATTTCCTCATGATGTATTTATTATATTTAATAACTTAATTTCTTGGATGAGTAATGAGGCAATAATATAGATCACCAATATTAAAATTATTTTAGATGACATTTTCTATGGTGCTTTCAGTTCATTTCCAGAAACAAAGATTTCAATGAAAGTATTTCAAGTAATGAAATAATTTCCTTTATGAAAAACCTTTATTTACGATGTTGTTAAATGTTTGCTGAAGTAATTATATTCTAACTTTATAAGCAAAAATAAAAAAAATCACTGTAATGTTTTCATTATATTTTTCAAAATATGGAGCAACCTTTATTATATATTTAAATGACTATTATATTTAAAAGAAATAGCAAGCAGATTGTAAATAATAGATTTGCAGTTTCATGTGCAAACATCTTTTATGTTATACTATATTATGGAAATGCTTGTTTTATTCTGTAAATAAAAATAAAATTCAAAAAACATCAATGAAAAAAATATGGAACAAAAAATCTAGGTATGTTTCTTTCTACTAATAATAAAAAGCTAAAAGTAAAAATGTCATCATCACAGGTAAAATTGATTATTCTTGATTATTATTGAGACATAGAATCTGCTCGTTCTTTCTCAGAGAAGTAGCATGGTGTATTAGAAAGAACCCCAGACTAAGGAGAACAAAGAAACCTGAATCTTGGCAGAGTGGAAAGAACACTGGCTCTGGAGCCAGATAATCTCGGTTTTAGTCCTGCTTCTGACACTTATTACCTTCATGACCTTGAGCAGGTAGTTTAACTTCAGTGGACCTTAAATGGCTTTTGAAGTCCTTTCCAACTCTAAATCATGATCTATGAACTCAGGGAGAAACTTGTGCTCTGCTTCTCATACTTGCATAAACAAGTCACATTCTCATCTTTAGTGGAGATAATAATACTTAAAGTATGTAAAAAACCTTCAAATGAGAATATATACTAAGCAGTGTGTAAACCTGGACAACATCTTGAGCCAGGATGGTGCAGGACCTCAAGTTCATGGTGTTAGGATAAGTTGCTGAAACAGTACCTGCCCTCCAGGAGCTTTCATTCCATCAAGAAAGCCAATGTATTCATATATAAATGCATACATATATTAGAATAGGTATACAGAATGAATACAGGGTAATTTTTGAGGGTGGGATACACTAGCAGCTGGGGGATCAAAAAATGCCCCAAATAGAAAGTGGTGCTTGAGCTGAGTTTTAAAGAAAATTATTCTGAGCAGTATGAGTATGGAGAAAAGTATATTTCAGGGCATGAGGGATACCCTGGGAAAAGGTATGGAGATGCAGTGTAGGGGATGGAATGTCAGATGAGGAATAGTCCTGAGGCCAGCCTGGTAGAAGCACAGAGTGTATGAAAAGGAATGATATATCAAGACTGGAAGGCTAAATTGGAGCACCTAGTTCTCAAGACCAGTACAGGAAGAAATATGCAGTGCTAGAAGGGCAGTAGAGAAGGCAGGATAAATTCCCATACTGGCTCCTTTCTCCCTAAATTAAAAAAAAAGCAGCATCCTTAAAAAAGAGAAAGACTGTGATAGAGACACAGAAATTGCAATGCAGGCTGAAATCAATACATGAGAGGTCTAAGAAGAATGCCATATCAAAGATGGAGAGGCATGCATTGAAGTCTGCAATATTGTATGGGCCAAGGCTAGGCTATAGAGGGTTGTCAAATTTAGTTTGAACAAAGAGTCAGAGAAGGGAAATGGTAAAAGATAAAGCTTTAAAGGTGGATTAAAGTTAGTCTTGAATG
The DNA here is from genome assembly GCF_028583685.1 of Petaurus breviceps papuanus. NCBI lineage: Eukaryota > Metazoa > Chordata > Mammalia > Diprotodontia > Petauridae > Petaurus > Petaurus breviceps. The sequence goes on from NW_027186304.1 coordinate 20,660,381, forward strand.
TCAGGATTAAGGATTTATCAGCAAGCACTGGGGATTCACCTCCCAGAGGATATAGAAGCTAATATCTATAGAAAGAAGGGTACTCAGGGCTCTGGGAATTAAAAGAGATAAAGAATGATCTAAGCCTGATTTTATTCCTCATGAGTAGTGTATAGTGGGAAAAGGAAGTGGATTTGAATTCCAACTCTGCCACATTTCTACATGACCTTGAACAAATCACTCAATCTGAACTTCAGTTTCTTAATCTGAAAATTTAGGGAATTGGATTAAGACTTCTAAGGGTCCTACTAGCCCTATGATCTATTGTTATTGAGAAGCAGTGATATGCTAGCACAGATGAACTTTGTACCCCAAATATGACCGTCATTTTTAGAGAACACTGGGTATTTTTTGATAAGAAAACACACAGAGAGAATTAAAATATTTAAAGGTAATTTATATCTTTTAAATGCCCAAAATATTATTAAGACAATTGTCATGAGACTATGATAACCCTAAGTATATTTATATCATGGGTTTTAAAAAATTATTTTCATTATACATACACATATATAGAAACTGACAGAATCTCTAAATTATAATAAGGAAACTCTAAAATTTCTTTTTTCTTCTTATTTTTGTTAAGTTGATATGCAAAATCAAATATCAAAGTTTTACTCTGAGGTCTGAGTGGAGGTGATTTAATCCAGGTTCTTCAAGGGAAGATCAGCTCTGTCAGTTCCCACTAGAAAACCGCAAGCATACACCTGGTGACACAATACAGAATATCCAAGAACCAGCTTAAAAAATATGGAGGCAGCTTGACTACAAAGTGATTCATTTTTCAGCCACAGTAGCTAAGGCATAGAGAGGGCAAGATCTTCATCAGCAGAGTGTGTTTTAACAACAATGAAATCATAAATACTATTAAAGAATGAAGAAACTGAAAAAAAATAGAGCAAGGTTTTTAAAAGTATAAATCAGGGGTCTATGAATTTTCAAAAAATATTTCCCTAAGTATTTCAATATAATTGGTTTTCTTTGAAAGACAGTGTATTTTATTTTGTGCATTTAAAAATATTATTCTGGACTTCTGGGAACCAAGATGGCAGAGTAAACAAATTGCCATAACTCTCCTATATTCATCCCCAAACAACCATAAAAGAGCTCCCAAACAAATCCTGGAATGCAAGAACCAGCAAAAAAGATGTGGTGAAACAATCTTTTGGTCTAAGAAACTTGAAAGATTGGCAGGAAAGGTCTGTAACACTTGGGTAAAAGGGGAATGCAATCCAGGGCAGAAGACTTCCCAGTAAGCCCCACCTCAGCAAACCAGTGGGAGATCCTGAGCCCCAGTGTGATGGAGCAGGCAAACACCAACCCAGGACCCCTCACATACCTAAGGATAGCCGTGGGGATTTGCAGACTCAAGCTCTGGAACCACTTCAGCCTAGCCCCAGGGAAACAGGTAGTGATCATACCTCTATGTGCTTACCAGTGCAGCCCCAGAGAAATGGAGAAACACCCCACCAGTCTCAGCACACACCAGACATTAGCACTAGGACCCTGGCTCATCACAGGTAAGCTGCCAGACCCCATGGCCTCCAGAAACACTAGTCACCCCCCACCCACCCTCTTAGCACAGCACCAGACACAAGGGTCCCCCATGGGTCTGAAGGCAATATCAGTGCAGTATCAGGTAAAAAGACAGGGCCTCCAACCCCTGGCACAAGAAGTCTGAGACAGTGCCCCTTCCACCCTGGAAGCAGAGTTCAAATTTGAAAGAGAGGAAAAAGGCCAAAAACTATGAACAAACAAAAAAGAATATGGCCATAGAAAATATTAAGGTAACCAGGAAGATTAAGACACAAACTCAGAAGAGGACAATAGCATCAAAACACCTATGGGCAAAACCACAAAGAAAAATGGAAATGGTGTCAAATCCAGAAAGAATTCACAGAAGAGCTCAAAAAGGAACTTAAAAATCACATAAGAGAGGTAGAAGAAAAATTAGGAAAAGAAATGAGAGCTATGCAAAAGAATTATGAAAAAAGAACAGCTTGGAAAAAGAAAATAACTGCTTAAAAAGTAGAATTGGCCAAAAGGAAAGAGAGATACAAAAAAAAGCCACTGAAGAAAACAACTCCTTGAAAAGTACAATTGACCAAATGGAAAAAGAAGTACTAAAGCTAACTGAGGAAAACAACTCTTGGGCAAGTGGAAGCTAATGACTGCATGAGACATCAAGAATCAATTAAACAAATTCAAAACAATGAAAAAATAGAAGAAAATGTAAACTACCTCGTGAGAAAAACAACTCACCTGGAAAATATATCTAGGAGAGACAATATCAGAATCACTGGACTCCCCAAAAGCTGTAGGAGGACCTGGCCAGCATGTTTCAAGAAATTATCAAGGAAAACTGTCCTGATATCCTAGAATCAGAGGGCAAAACAGGCACTGAAAGAATCCACCAATCACCTCAGGAAAGAGATCCCAAAATAAGAACTCTAAGGAACATTATAGCCAAATTATAGAACTATCAGGTTAAGCAGCTGACCAGAAAGAAACAATTCAAATATTAAGGAGCCACAATCAGGATTACACAGCACTTAACAGCTGGAACATTAATGTATCAGAGGTCCTGGAACATGGTATTCTGGAAGGCAAAGGAGCTAGGATTACAATCAAGAATCATCTATCCAGAAAAATTCAGCATAATATTTCAAGGGAGAAAATGGTTATTCAATGAAATAAAAGAATTTCAAGATTCATAAGAAGTCCAGAACTGAACAACAACAAAATGATCTCCAATATCAAGACCTAAGAGAAGCCTAAAATGGAAGAGGAAAAGGAAAAGAAAAGATAAGGGATTCAATGGAGTCAAACCGTTCACATCCCCACATAGGAAAATGATACTTGTAATTCTTAAATATTGTACCACTACAGCTAGAAGGACTTTACATAGACAGAGGATATGGGTATAAAGTGAATTCAGGGGAATGACCTAAAAATAATTAAGGGATGAGAAAGAGGGGTATACTGGGTGCAGAATGAAGGGAGAGGTAGAATGGGTAAGTTATGTCACATGAAAATGTGTGAAAAACCTATTACAGTGAAGGAAAAGACAGGAGGGTAGGCGATGGGCATCACATGAACCTTGCTGTCATCAGCATTGGCTCAAAGAGGGAATAATATACACAATCAAATGAATATAGAAATCTATCTTACTTAACAAGAAGGTAGGAGGGGAGGAGATTAAGTAAAAGGTGGGGGGACTAAGAGAAGAGAGTGCTGGGGGAGGAGGTAGACAGAAGGAAAACACTGTAGAGGAGGGAATGGGTGAAAGGAGAGGAAGGGAAAACAGGAGAAAAAAATAGAATGAAGTGAAATGCACATTCAATAATCATAATTGTGAATGTGAATGTGATGAACTCTCCCATAAATCTGATGATAGCAGAGGGGAGCAAAAACCAGAACCCCACAACACAATCCTACGGGAAGCACACTTGAAGCAGACACACACAGAGTAAAGGTAAGGGACAGGAGCAGAATCTACTATGCTTTAGGGGAAGTAAAAAAAAAGCAGGGGTAGCAATCCTAATTTCAGACAAAACAGAAGCAAAAATAGACCTGATTAAAAGAGATAAGAAGGAAACTACATCTTGCTAAAAGGTATCATAGACAATGAAGTAATATCAGTACTAAACACATATGTGCCAAGTGGTTTAGCATACAAATTCTTAAAGGAGAAGTTAAATAAGTTACAAGTTCATGACCAAATGAGAGATGGAGAGTATTATGAAATATAAAATCGATAATTTTGATTATATTAAATTAAAAAGCTTTTTCACAAACAAAACTAATGCAACCAAGTTTAGAAGGAAAGCAGAAAAGCTAAGAAACATGCTTTAGAGCAAATGTCACTGATAAAGGCCTCATTTCTCAAATATACAGAAAACTGAGTCACATTTACAAGAATACAAGTCATTCCCCAAATGATAAATGGTCAAAGGATATGAACTGACAGTTTTCAGATAAAAACATCAAGGTTATCTATAGGCATATGAAAATGAACTCTAAAAAACTTTTGATCAGAGAAATACAAATTAAAACAAATCTGAGGTACCCCCTGATACCTATGAGACTGGCTAATATGACAAAAAAGGAAAATAATAAATGTTGGAGAGGAGTAAGAAAATTGTGACACTAATGCACTGTTGGTGAAGTTGTGAACTGATCCAACCATTCTGGGGAACTATTTGGAACTATGCCCAAAGGCAACAAAAGTGCACACACCCATTGATCCAGCAACACCACTACTAGGTCTGTATCCCAAAGAAATCATAAAAAAGGAAAATGGACCTACATGTGCAAAAAATATATATAGCAAGTCTTTTCATGGTGGCAAAATATTGGACGCTGAGGGAATGCCCATCAACTGGGGGATTGCTGAACAAGCTGTGGTATATGAATGTTGGGCAATAAGAAATGATGAACAGGCAGATTGCAGAAAAAACTGGAAAGATTTGTACAAACTGGTGCAAAGTGAAATGAGCAGAACCACGAAAACATTGTACACTATGTCAGGAACATTGTGTGATGATTGACTATGATGACTCAGCTCTTCTAAGCAACACAATGATCTAAGACAAGTACAAAGGACTCACGAAGGAAAATACTATCCACATCCAGAAAAAGAACATATAGACTCTGAATGCAGATCAAAGCTTACTTTTTTCACTTATTTTATTCTTTTTGTGTTTATTTTTGATCTGTTTCCTCTTCACAACTGTGACTAATATAGAAATATGTTTTACATGATAGCACATGAATAACTATATCAAATTGCCCACCATTTTAGGAAGAGGGGAGGGAGAGAGGGAAAAAAAATTGAAACTCAAAGTCATGTAAAATGAATACTAAAAATTGTATTGACATGTATTTGAAGAAAAAATAAGATACTATTAAAAATTTTAAAAAATAACATGCAAAAAAATAAAAATATCATTCTGTTCATAGGCTTTACTCACTAGACTACGAAAAGGGTCCATGACACCAAAAAGATTAAGAATCACTGATATAGGGTGATGCTAGGTCCTACATAACGCATTGTATTTATCAAAAACACAAACTCTATCCTCTCATGGAGTTTACTGTCTAGTCTTCTCCTTCTATAACCCTATGTTATTTTGTCATTATTGTCCATTAATTTCTACTTAAAATATGGAAGTACAAAAGTATTGAGAGATTGAGGGGGTGTTTTCAAGACAATTGGGCTCCCTCCCACATATTCCTTGATCCAGTGACCAAGGACTCTTTGCTCTTCCTCATAAGCTACACTCTAACAACTCTAGGAATTTCTGCTAGCTGTCCCCCAGACTTTGCCCCCCAGATTTCCCCTGGAACTCTTTCCTTTCTCACCTCCATTTCCTAGCTTTCCTGGATTCAGGTATCGGAATTTTAATCTTGCAAAAAACCTTTCCCATCCTTCCTTCATGAGAGGGCTCTGTGTGTGTGTGTGTGTGTGTGTGTGTGTGTGTACGCATGCATGTATATATCTGTATCTTTTTTGAACTTAATTGCACATTGTCTCCCCAATTGACTATGAGTTCCTTGGAAGTAGGTACTTTTTTTTCCTTTTCTTTGTATCCGTGGTGCTTAGTATGGCGCCTGTCACATAATAGGGGCTTAATGGATGCTAATCCACTTGAATTTATGGTAGGAGAAAGACTGTAAGGTCTATGAGGACAGGAACTATACTTTAGATGTTATATCTCTCCTAGAACCTAGAACAGTACTCTGCACAGAGTAATTGCTTAATATTAAATTATGATTTCCTGCAAAAGCAATGTTCTGATGAATGACTCCTGGAGCACAGTTTACTGGGGGAAAATTTTATTGCTAGAGCTACAAAGACAAAATTTTTTAAAAACTTTGTCTTTGTGTCTTTAGTAATTATGTTATGCCTTGCACATAGCATCTACTCAGTCACATGGAACAAAGGAATCATTGGACTTGGAGTGAGGAAAACCTGAATTCAAATTCCATTTCTGAAACTTACTTCAGCTTCCTTATCTGTAAAATGAGGATGATAATACTTGTAGTAACTACCTTACAGCATCATTGTGAAGATCATTGTAGCATGATCATTTTGCAAACTTTAAAATGCTATATAAAGCTTAGTGATTATGATTATCAACAAATGTTTGCTGAAAAAGAAATGAAATAGGTTTGGGTTCCATATTGCTATGAGTATCATAAAATACTTCAAGGATATGAAGAACCAAATACAAATACCTATAAAGGTCTTTACCCTCTCTATACAGAAAAAAGTCAGAAGAGACACCAAAATAACTTGAAATTTGTTTCTTCACTCTGTCAAGAACCCCTTGATAACAATGATCAAATCTTTCTGAAGAACTTAAATGTTACAACACATTTCTTTTTTCCCCTGAGGATAGTTGAAAATGGCCTCAAGGATCATGGAATGGCTAACATTATTTTAAAGCTATATTTTAGCTGTTATCATGAACATGATCTGAATCTACTGTGAAACAACTAACTGCAACTCCCCACACTTTTGTCTGTAGATAATTTTAAGACTGGTTTGAATGTCACTGGCAAATTAAGTAATGCAACAGTTTAAAAAGAGTTTCTTATTCCCCTCAAAACACTTTATTCCAATCTGACTACCAGGTAAGTAAGTGAAGCTATAATAAGTTACACAAATCCCAGCCTGGAGAACTGTGGCCAACCAAAAGAAGTGAAAAGGATCTAGGAATTTTCACGTTCTGAGTTCAATATTGGTTCACAGTGTGAGACATAAGGCAAAACAGTTGACGTAATTTTAAGGCTGAATTCAAGAAGCAAAGTTTGCAAAACAAGAAAGGCACCAGTTCCAATATACTCCACCCTTGTCAGATGACATCTGAAATATTTTGTTTAGCTCTGGGTACTACATTTTAGGAAGAATACTGCTGAGCTTAAGTATGCCCACATTGACAAGAGGACTGAAGATCCTGCCAAAGTTAGCAACAGAAGGAAGCAGAGGATATTCAGTCTGGAGGAGAAAAGACTTATAGGATTTTGTTCAGTTGTTTCAGTCATATTCAACTTTTACAACCCACTTGAGGGTTTGTTTGTTTTTTGACAAAGATGCTGGAGTGGTTTGCCATTTACTTCTCCAGGTCAAAGACAAACAGAGTTAAGCGACTTGCCAGAGTCACATATCTAGATAGTTAGTGTCTGAGGTCAGATTTGAACTTAGGAAGTTGAGTCATCTTGACTCCAGTGCCAGAACTCTATCTACCATGCCACCTAGCTGGGGACACAAGATAGCATTTGAAGGTCTGTCATTTAGAAAGGGAATTACACTTGTTTTTCATAGCTCTGGATGACAGAAGTGGGAATGGTGGGTAAAAGCTGTCGAGAGGCAGATTTCAATTTGATGTATGATAAAACTTCCTAATAATTTACACGGTATAATGGTAGAATGGGATAGATGCTTCAGGAGATGGTGAATTCTTCTTCACTGAAAATTCTCAAGAGGAGGCTGAAAGATGAATTGTGGAGTACATTGTAGAGGAAATGCTTAATGAGCTATATAAATTAGAGTAGATGACTGACCTCTCTGAGCCCTTAAAATTCTATGATTCTCTTTGTTTTCTACTGACAGTACAAAGCTAGAAACTGGCCCTCCCAAGGGAGCAATATGGTCCAGTAAAAGGCAAGGAAACACAAAACTGAACCAAGAAGAATAATATATATTTTGAGAATTAATATAATATCAGTAGCATTCTATATAAAAAGAACATTTAGTGAGCAGTAGGAATACCAAGTGCTCCTTTAAAGCGATGTGTCTACTCTTAGAGTCAAATACAGTTTCTTGAACAGTTTCTTCAGTGACATCTATGACACCTTTAAAGTGCCAAAGAATTACCAGTGCTCTACCTATATCCAATATTTGCGATAATTCAACTTCCTTGCATTGGACAAAGACAGGTAATGGATAGGTGAGATGAAGCGGAGGAAGGAGAACTGTAATCAGGGTGGATACATGGGCCTCAACGTAAATAAAAAGCACACCTTAAAATCACACAGCAAGATCATGGTTCAATTAGAAAACACATTAACAAAGTACTTTCACATACCTTATATAATCCTCAGAAAAATTCTGTAAAGTTGGTCTTATGGGTATTAGCATCTCCTGTTAGCAGATGAAGAAATTTGAGGCCCAGAGAGATTAAGTGATTTCTCCAAAGTCACACAACCAGTCACTGGGCTCCAGTGCTGGTCTTCTCCATAAAGTAGCAGGCAGACCAACTTAATAGAGTTTATTGAGCACAGATGTTTAACAAATGTTTGCTGAACTAAATCCAATACAGTGTAATCAGATATAATAGGATTCTTCCCATTAGTGGGTATTTGGATAACTGAGGGGTAAGCATACTTATTGCCACCTGCTACTTTAGAATGAATAGCTAAAACTATGAGCCATTACTTGTATAGAAGAATAGACTTTGTCATCTATTCAACCACACCTGCATATTTCATTCCAGATTATAGTACCTTGTATGTAACAAACACTCAATTAATATCGCTTATTAATAATCACCACCAACACCATCTTTGAACACAAGGACCTGTAGAAAGAACACAGGACTTAGAGCGAGAGAGAAGACCTGGATCTGAATCCTGACTGACTGGGAAATTCCATTCATTTCTCCGAACAATAGTTTGGTCACTTACAAATTAAGCAAGCTGTTTCTCACACTATTGCCCTCACAAAGTTGTCATAATGAAAGCACTTTGTAAAAGTTAAATCTTTATCTACACGTGATCCCACAGACTTAATAATTTTGACTCAGGGACAACTATAGCAACAGTTAACCTTCCCTCCCCTCAAGGGAAGAGATTTTCCATGTATTAGAAGCAGAGCCAGAAACCAGGTCTTCTTAATTTCAAGGCTAGCCGTCTTTTTATTCCCCATACCATACTGCCTCAACAACAGACTAACAAACTTATGAACATTTTAAAGATAAATATTTTAAAATAACTTTTATTTAAAAGTACTGTACACTGATGGAAAGCAGTTTGTGCCCCATCAGTGTTCTTCATTGGAACTTTGAAATTGCATTGATTTTTTTTACTTAGTATTTGCTGCCACCCCCAGGATCAAGTATGAAGTGCAAGCTCTCCGTACTGTCAACAAAAAAAAGCAAACAAACATTGAATTTCTCTTTCCTGCCAGGCTTATTGGTATTTACTGGAATAGCCACCTCATATGTCAACCCCCTTCCGGATGTTTCCATGGAAGTGTAGAGAATTTCAAAGACTGAGTCCTTACAATTCTCATAGAAGCCTCTCCCTGTTAGTACACACACATCCAGAAACAATTGGGTAGGTGTAGCAAGCTTCTTTGACAGTGTGGTGACAAAACAAAAATTACTTCTGGACTTTCACTTAGCTGATTAGAAACTCACAGAACTCGTTCACGGCCAGGGTTCTCTACAGATGGGGAACGGGTTCCCTATGCCTTGACTCCTCACTCTGACTCATCACACACATCCAGTCTTTGCCAAGTTACCAAGGCTTGCTGTTTCTATCTTTGAAATATCTCTCAAATATATCCCCTTTTCTCTTCTGACACTCATCACCTCATACTTGAACTATTACAATAGCCTTCAGTTGGCCTAACCTCAAGTCCCTCTCCAGTCCTGTCCATCCTCCATTCAATGATCTTCCTAAAGTGCAGCTCTCACAGCAGTATCAAATATAAAAACATAAAATTCTGTTAGGCTTTTAAAGGTCTTCATAACCTGACCCCTTCTACCTTTCCAGTCTTCTCACACATTACTCTCTTCCATGTTTAATGATCCAGTGACTTTGGTCTTCCATGTTTAATGATCCAGTGACTTTGGTCTTCCATGTTGTTCATGGCACAAGATGCTTCAGCTACTAACTCAAGGCATTTTCACTGGCTGAGCCCTATAACTAGAATGCTTCCCTTCCTCGCCTTTATCCCTTGACTACCCTTTAAATCCCACCTTCTGTAGGAAGCTATTCTCAGTCTTCCTCCCTCCCCCAAATGCCTTTCCTCTTAGATAACCTCCCACGTACAATGAATATGTCATGTGTACATTTGTTTGCATCTAATCTCTCATGTAAAAATGTGAACTCCTTGAAAACAGGGACAGTGGTTTTGTCTTTCCTTGCACCCTCAATGTTTACTATAGAATCTGACACACAGTAAGTGATTAATGCGTACTTGACTGTCTGACCATATCTCAACCCAAGGAGGTTCTCTGGGTAGGTATCCATGCATACTAGCACATAAAGGGCTTATTAATGCAGTCTGTTAAGATTACAATGGACTCTGGGAATCAGTCAGTGTGCCCACTCATTTTATAGACAAAAAACCCAAGCCCAGAGACATTAAGTTAATTGGCCAACATCACACAGTGATGTCTTTTAGATCCAGTGCTCTTTCTCATAGACTCCTATGCTTCTACCATGCTGCAAAGACTTTGACAATGGTTCTGGGAAAAGCTGAAACCTACTCTCTGAGGATCAGCCTAGTTGTGTATAGAAAGGCCTATCATTTGGCCATTTAGGGGGTGAATTCTTTGGCCATAGCAAACCAGAAAGCAAGGTGAATTACCAAATAGCTCCTACTCCTCTCTGGTCCTTTTCTGCTTTTTTTCAGTTATACTGGTATAGTATTGGAGAGAGGAATAGGAGGTGATAAGAATCATTTCATAAGAATCAATCTAGAATCCACCTTCTTTTCTCCTACTTCACTGGCATTTTGGTAAACTACCACCCTAGAGAGGTTTCCTCTCCTTAGTGGTGTCTTCTTCCTTAGAATCACCCTGTAGGAAGCTCATTCTCACCTCTGTTCTCTCCAGACTCTATTTCCTTCCACTCTCTTATTGCATTGCCCTTAATAGAATACCCTCCCTCTCCTGCTTTCCAGGACCTCATATCTGTGCCAACTTCCCCCACTAGAATGTAAATTCTTTGACTGTAGGGACTGTCTTGCTTGCTTACCTTGGTTTCCCTAGCATTTAGCACAATGCCTAGAACGTAGCAGAAATCATCTACTATCTATCTGTATGTCAAGTTTAATTAGCACCGAACTCTTCTAGCTTTTGTGAGGATAAAATGAGATAATATTACTAAAGTACCTAGCACAGTGCCATGCACATAGCAGACATTATATAAATGCTTGTTATTATTGACATTATTATCATTAATCAACTTACCTGTACTGCAGATGTGAGATCCTTGTCTTGTGATCAGCTAGTGAGCATATTACTGGGGGAACTGAACTAAAGTTCTGTTGACATTCTTGCTATAAATGAAACTAGAATAAATAAAGTTTATAATAAGCAAATAAAGTTGTAACTAGGTGGAAGATTGTCATAGAGTCTCCTCAGAGAGGTAAATGAATGAATTGGGGGGCTTCATTTGATCAAGTATCCAAATGAAATAATAAACATCATTTCATGGGATATTTGGTCAACTGGTATACTAGTAATAATGATAAGATTTATAAAAAGATTACCAAGAAAATAATGTGATAGGCTTAAGTGTTCCCTGAGTTCATTATTCATCTTTCATTTTTCAGAGGACCAACATCATCATGGGTGATTTCTTGACTTGTGCATGAAGTAGATTTAAGTGAGGCAGAGTTGCACAAAGTCATCAGCCTTACTCTCTCTTCCAGAGTCATCAAAATTCAGTGGCAAGACAAAAGTCAAAGTGCCTGGTGACGGCTCAGGTTGCAATGGATGACCTTGGCTTCTTTGATCAAGCTCTAATGGCTTCACAAAGCACTTGCTTCAGCTGGCTTCATGGCCATTGGGACAAATTGTTCTCATTCACCTATTCTACTGGAGAAAGTCTTCACATGTTTGAAATGGACATCCCTAACAAATCAATAGATGTGATGCCTGTCAGTTACCCTCAACCTGGTTTAGCCCATCTGCCAAGGTGAATTACCATGGTGTGGCCACTAAACACGTACAGCTTCTTAAAGCAATGGGTGAGAGTTGGGTGAAGGTGGACACCAAAGGTGGATAAGCAGCCCAGAAAAGTGCTCAGCAAGCCCTCAGATTAGAGGGGCTAGTCTTCCCTGAACACTATCTCACTTGTAGTGAATCGGGTCAATTGCGAGGGGTGAAATAACCCAGGGAACAATCAATGCTGCAGGTTTTTCTGCAGTATTCTTTTTTTTTTCATTCTTGCTATTAGGTTTCCATTCTGACTATGGGTGTATGACTAAGTCACCATCTCTGATCTTTAGTTATATTTCTCCTACTTCCAACTTGGGCCAACTTAAAACATCCATAGCTTAGGTCACTTTAGTACAAATGGCTATCTACTACTATCAAGCAGTGGGTGAATCTCTTGTGATTGCTCTAAATCAGTTCTTTTTCTCCCCAAACACCTGTAGCACTTCCAAAATAATGACATACCCTAGTGAACTAAAGCAGTAATTTTTTAATGTTCCCAGAGAAAATGAATAAAAATACAAGGAGGGGGGGGGAGTAAACAAAATACTCAATGGGAAAGGTGGACTGATTGGCATAATCGAGCAACCATAGCAGCTAATGATATTCTGACAACAATGAGTAGGAAAACAGCTCCACCTCAGAAGCTGGAAAGTGCCAGTTTGTGAGTGCCTTCCTCTCCAATCAAAGCAATAATGGGAAGGGCATCATTGCTGAGAGAATCACCTCAATCAAATTTAATCTGAAGCAGCATCTGTGCAATCGGAATTTCTCACAGACCTTCTAGATACAAGCACTGGAGAGGAATACAGTTGCCCTATGTTTCTCTCCTTTAAGATAGTCAATGCATCTTCTCCTACTGAACTTTTAACTTTTCTCTTGTGTTCTGCCTTATCATTCTCAAAACCCTCCATGAATCAGTCCCAGTAACCTGTTCATGCTGTTCTCCTTACTTCCCCAATTTACTTTAAAAACATCTGGTGTTATACACCCTGGGATTACTGTATTTTGCAAAACAGGGGTTATAATAATAATTGCTTATGCATTAACATTTATTTCAGAGGAACAGATGTAGGACATTTCTGTGAAGAATGTGATGATGATGTTGCAAAACAGTTGCTGGTCTTTGTTGGCAAAGGTAGTTTTTTCACTTTGTGTTCCTTTCACCAGGTAAGTAAAGTTATAGATATGGGTCAAGCCCCACCACCTCCCAGCAACCCCAAAAAGAAAACATCAGTATTTAGGCACTTCAAAGAAAACATGGAAATAGATAAAGACAGCAAACAATTTATATGGGAAATAAGGTTCAGGAGTGAATAACAAAAGTGTTCTCAAAATCTCATGTATGTTCTCTTTGAAAAAAGAATCAGAAGGTTTGGGGCATGGTGAGTAATGAATAACATCACAATAATGAAACTGTTTAAGGTCAGGCAAGAAACAATTCAATACTACTATGAGAATCATTTCTCAACATACAGTCTTGTGTATATTGATTTGTTAGCAGACAATGCAAATTTAGAAGACAGAATAAAAATGAGGAAATGATAAGACATACATTTAAAACAATTTCAGCCTAAACTATTTAAACAAATTTTTGATACTGAAAAATGGAAAGTGGATACAAGGATATCAACATTAAAAGCAATAGTTAAATATGAAAAATAACTTATACAAACAAGTTATAATGAGACCAAAAAAATCAACAACCCACTTTAGTCACAAAACACTTGACTTATTTTCCAAGTGTTGAGAGTTGCAGTTAAGGGCAACACTGATTTTGAAAATAAAAACATTTGAAAAATCTTATTGAGCAAGATGGTAGGAGATTATGAGCCATATTACCCCAATATGGCAAAAAATAATTTAAAGAAATTCTGACAAGAGATCCAACTAAGGTGAGCCATTCTAAAACTAACGAAGGATAAAAGTGAGAAGACAATAAATAAATGAAAGATGGAAAATTGTCTTAAGATATTTATAAGAAATTCTTTTCACTATCATAGATGTTGAAGTTAACATATTTGGACTCTTTACATCACAGTTCCAGGGTGCTTCCTAGAGAAAGCAGAAATGGCACTAAAGAATACAAAGACAGTGGGGGCAGGAAGGTGGCATAGTGAATAGAGCACCAGCCCTGGAGTCAGAAGAACCTGAGCTCAAATCCGGCCTCGGACACTTGATACTTACTAGGTGTGTTACCTTGGGTAAGTCACTTAACCCCAACTGCTTTGCCTTCCCCCCTCCAAAAAAAAAAGAATACAAAGACAGAAACAAAACAGGTGGATCAGACCATGTATATACACAGGAGGTCTAAGATGAAGGTAATACAATTTTGAGAATACTGACGTATTGATTCTCCAGTATTCTGAAGGAGGGGAAAAGACCAAAGTCATGCAAAAAACAACAACAAAACACAAAACAAAATAAAACTTCTCATTTTTAAAAAGACAATCTAAGGAATATCAATAACAAATGACACTACACACATATGTATGTATACATATTATATGTAATCTTATAAGTAATTCTTATGAGCATAATCAAACCATCAATGGAAGGTATCCCTTGTGAGGGCATTAGAAGGAAACAGTCAAGCTTTCACAAATTATATCCCTTGGGAGACTTTCATCCCAATTTCACAGATGAGGAAACTGAGGTAAAGTGAATTATGAAGAATCATGAAGTTGTTAAGAGTTGGATCTGGGAAATGAACCCATGTCTCCTGACTCAAAGTCTACTGTGCTGTCTCAACCACCCAGTATTTGTTAGGTCGTGTGGAAAAAAGCCAAAGAATCAAAACAATATTTGATAATCAAGCTTTTGTAATGGACATTTAAAAACTCAGCCACTTTTACAACCAGTGTCTCTGATAAAGGCCTCTTTTCTAAAATACATAGAGAACTGAGTCAAATTTATATGAACAAAAGTCATTCCCCAATTGAAAAATGATCAAAGGATATGAACACGCAGTTTTTAGAGGAAGAAATTAAAGATATCTATAGTCATATGAAAAAATGCTGCAAATAACTATTGATTAGAGAAATGCAAATCAAAACAACTCTTAGGTACTACGTCATATTGGTTGAATTGGCTAATTATAAATGCTGGAAAAGATTGGGAAAATTGGAACACTAATGCATCATTGGCGGAGTTGTAAACTGACCCAAACATTTTGGAGAAAAATTTGGAGCCATGCCCAAAGGACTATAAAAATATTCATATCCTTTGACCTAGGAATACCACTCCTAGGGCTGTATCCCAAAGAGATCATAAAATAGGAAAAGGACCCACATGTATAAAAATATTTATAGCAGCTCTTTTTGTGGTGGCAAAGAATTCGAAATCAAGGGGATGCCTATCAATTGGGGAATGGTTAAACAAGTTGTGGTATATGAATGTAATGGAACAGTATTGTGCTATAAGAAATGAGGAGCAGACAGACTTCATAATAACCTGGAGAGACATATAAACTGATGCTGAGTGAGGGGAGCAGAACCAGGAGAACATTGTACACAATTACAGACACATCGTGTCTATGATGACTAGCTTTAATAGATTGATCTCTTTTCAGCAAAGCAAGGCTATAAGATAACTCCAAATGACTCATGATGGAAAAGGCTGTCCACATCCAGAGAAAGAATGCAGTCTGAATCCGAATCTGAAGGCAGATTGAAGCAAACTACTTGTTCTCTCTCTCTGTCTGTCTCTCTCTGTCTCTCTGTCTCTGTCTCTCTCTGTCTCTGTCTCTCTGTCTCTGTCTCTCTCTCTCTGTCTCTCTCTCTCTCTCTCTGTCTCTCTCTCTCTGTCTCTC